>NC_056737.1:826689412-826761912 GCF_019279795.1 Protopterus annectens | reverse complement strand
ACCACAAGACAATACTTTCTACTACACAGTCAGTGCTAGTCAAGAGTTCAGAGATCACACAGAAATACTTAAAATAATTCAATAGTACAGTTCTGACATCACAGAAAACACTTAGTCTAATCTTTCTAGTTTCTAGCTATCTCTAAAAGAAAACACAAGTCTAAGATAACTTACATAAGAGACAGGCAGAGTGCTGATGGGTTGGATGGTCAAGACAAAAATGCTTAATAATCTCTGGTTCTCACTGTTTAAAATGAAACTGCAGTGCTGCTAAACATTACATCATCCTTCACCCTTCCTGGAGTTCCCAGGCTATACATTAACTGCATTTACATTTTTAACATCTCCCTTTTGTTATCTTGCAGCTGGTCAGGAGCAGAGCAATAAAAATACATGTGCATGTTTACATCTAGCAATTTAACTCTTGGTTAAAACAGTAGAAATAATTTCTTCATCTAGACTTTTCTGCACCACTGTCTACTTCAAAGGGTCACCACATGCTTTACTTTGATCAGTAGAATGCACTGTTGTCACATTTATTTCCAGTTCCACATGTAACAGTATTTCTTTACATTTAAGGCAACAAGCCTGTAGTTTACATTTATATTTACAAATGACAGAATTATCTGCACAATTCTATCTGGCTAGGCTGGCAGCCTTCACAGCCACATTGTGCGTTAAGAACTCCTGGGAGTATGCAGTCCACTGTCTGCTGCCAAATAGCAGGTGAAAATACCACTGTAAAAGTGAGTTGTCAGGAAATCCTTAGATTTATTTAATACTTACATTTGTGCTTATGTCTGCATTAGGTGCCTGACTACTGCTGGAAATTGGAAAGTGGAGAACTATAAATCCAGAATGAATAATTCTGGATCACAGATCAATGATGACTTAAAATTACAGTTCCATGGTAATACTAGTTACTGGTATTTTGCTTGTCTAGATACCATGTGATCTGTATTTGTGGGTACCAATATGCATGCTTATTTGGTAATTGTCCCTTACCCTTACTATCGTGCAAACATGGAATTAATATATATAAGTGAGGAGGGTATGAGGGGGAGATACATCTGTAGTTATATCCCTAGCGTCATTATGTAAAGAAATAGATATTTTGCATTCAGTATTTTTGGTTTCATTAGGCTGTTCTTCCATATGTTTTCAGGGACTTATCTCTCATCATCATCTTCTTTCAGCTGTTCCCGTTAGGGGTCACCACAGTAGATCACCTGTTTCCATTTCTTCCTGTCCTCTGCATCTTGCTCTGTCACACCAACCACCTGCATGCCCTCTCTCTCACCACATCCATAAACCTTATCTTAGGCCTTCCTCTTTTCCTGTTACCTGGTAGCTTCACCCTTAGCAACTTTTTCCCAATATACTCAGCATCCCTCCTCAGCACATGTCCAAACCAACGTAATCTTGCCTCTCTGGCTTTGTCTCCAGACCTTCCAACCTGGGCTGACCCTCTAATATACTTATTCCTAATCCTGTCCACTCTCGTCACACCCAGTGCAAATCTAAACATCTTTAACTCTGCCACTTCGAGCTCAAACTCTTTTTGTCAATGCCACTGTCTCCAACCCATATAACATAGCTGGTCTCACTACCCTCTTGTAGACCTTCCCTTTCACTCTTACAGGTACTCGTCTGTCACAAATCACTCCAGACACTCTTCTCCACCCACTCCATCCTGCCTGTACTCTCTTCTTCACCTCTTTTCCACGCTCACAGTTACTCTGAACTATTGACCCCAAGTATTTAAACTCATCCACCTTCACCACCTCTACTCCTTGCATCCTTACCATTCTTCTATCTTCCCTCTCATTCACACACATATATTCTGTCATAGTCCTGCTGACCTTCATTCCTCTTCTCTCTAGAGCATATCTCCATCTCTCCAGGGTCTCCTCCACCTGTTCACACACACATATATCCATGTGTGTGTGTATATATATATATATATATATATATATATATATATATATATATATATTTATATATATATGTATTATACATACATACACACACACACACACACACACACACACACACACACACACACACACACACACACACACACACGTATACTACGTTCACAGAAGCTATATGCATACAGTGCAGCACTCGGAAGGAAGACTTTAGCGCACATGCTGCATACTTAATTCTAGAAGACATGCTGATGGCAGAATGACTACTTAAATATTCAGCGTATGATAATTAGGGACTCTGCACATGCCAGTGTGATTCCAAAACACATCGTGCGCACACAACACAACTCAAATGCGACAACCAGCCACACCGACTCAAAATGTTTCTGAAATTCTTGGTGCATACATTACGGACCCCAAGAAATTCATGGGTATAAGGATGTGACAGTGTGTCCTAGATGGCAGAGCAAGGCTGCAACTAAACCACTTGTCAGACCAACAAATAAAATCGACAGATACTGTCTTGACAGGCAAATGGTGCAAGCTGTCTCCAACATGTGCCCCACTCATGTGGGTGGACCCTGTAAGGAAACTCCATCTCCCTTGAAACTAATGTATGTCTCAATCAGGGTGTATTTACATCTGGGACATTCGAAAGACACATGGGGTTTGCTGTGGGAGTACAACAGACAGCTGCCAGTCACAGCCTGGAAGCAATGTGCAGCAAGGTGGTTGACTACATACACCTCCCATCTACACCCATGGGGTGGAGAAATGCAATGTGCCAGTTCTATAACATCGCAAATGTCTCCCAAGTACTCGGTGCAATAGATTGCTCACGCATACCTATCAAGACACCAGTACATGCAGAAGCAGACCGATACATAGAAAGGGATGGCCATCCATCAACTGCCAAGTTGTGTGTGCAACAGATGGTAGCATAACAAACATCATGCAGAAAACAACCTGGAAGTTTCCATGATGCTATTTCGAGGGAAAGTGGACTCAGGGCTACATTCCAGCAAGGTGAAATTCCTGGTGGACTGCTTCTGGGTAAGTACAGGAACACAGCTAGGATGTGAGTTAAGCATCCCCCTCTCAACAATATCCATTCTGAACAAAAGTGTTATTACTCCTCACAACTAGTGATTATGGTTATCCTCTTGAGCTGCGGCTAATGACCCTGTACTATGAACCATCCAACCCTGCATAGCAAGCCTACAACAGAGCACACACAACAACCAGAAACACCATAGATTGTGCATTTTGTGTACTGAAAGCTAGGTTCAGATGTCTGGAAACATCTGGAGGTGCACTGCAATACAAACCTAAGAAGACAGCACAGATGATAATGGTGTGTGCCATGCTGCATAACATGCTAACCCCAGCATATGGCGATCTTCCATCTTCAGGTTTGGGCAAACTACCCCAAAAACCACAGATGTTTGAAGAGGACATTGCACATGTACCGCATGAGGAGCAGGAGGACAGAAGTCACAGGCGTAGGTGATCTAGGGTGTGACCACAAGTGCACTCCCATGCTGCAAAGCAGTATCTGATCCAGACATTTGAGTAATGGCAAGCCACATGTACATGAGTACACAGATTGAACATTGATGTTCAGGTGTTGTTCCCACCACAGCAACACACATTGCATCTAATGGCAAGAACCCACTAGATGTACACACTGAGCATC
This sequence comes from Protopterus annectens, assembly GCF_019279795.1. Taxonomy (NCBI): domain Eukaryota; kingdom Metazoa; phylum Chordata; order Ceratodontiformes; family Protopteridae; genus Protopterus; species Protopterus annectens. The sequence goes on along the minus strand of NC_056737.1, from coordinate 826,758,285 downwards.
ACACATAACATGAGCATAAACATATTCCAACATGAACATATGCAACTGTGTCCAAAAAACATCAACTCAGGTCACAACCACCATAGGTATGCATACATATTTACTTAGTTTTATCATTGTAAGGTAAACAATAAGGGACACACATCAGTGCTACATTTACATATATGTACAATATCTTAATACGTAAAAGAGAAGTCACGCGCAACATCATGAAGACAGTTTTATCACAATACATCGAACTGAAATAATATGAGTCAGCTATGTGTACTACACTGCTGGACACAGTCTAACACAGTCTTGGTCAACGTAGCTGATGTCTCACACTATACTTCACCCTGCTACAACCATATAAAGGCACATCCTACCATGGTTGCTTCACAGAGGAGATGGATGGGTGCACAACATCATGCTGAGATGAAGAATGACAGTGAAGGCCTGGTGACTGGTGGAACCTTAATAGATGAAGCAGCAGGGGGCAGAAACCAGACCACATGCATCTGTTTGCCTACATCTACGGTGACGCCCTGTTTCTATATTTAATGTGTGACTGAAAAATATTGTGTAGATTATAAGTGATGTACAATGTTTGCAACTGGGAGTGTGTCAGTATGGTTTGCTATGTAAAATGGCAGCTAGGTTTGTGTTGGTGTGGTTTGTTTTCATTTATATAAATGTATGATTGCCTATGTAGTAAGTGATGGTTTAATAAAGATTTTCTTATAAAAAAGGGCAGGAATTAAATAATTTATGTAATGTTGCTTAGGTTATATAACATATAGCAATATAATGTGAAGTACAACATTAGTTATGTTAATTATAGTTTTATTACTTTTATACGAATGTAAATTTGCTATGTCACTAGTGATAATGCAATAAAGGTGTGTGAAAAACAACACACACGGGACAAATGTGCTGCATAAGAAAAAACACACCTGTCAAAAACTAATGTGATGATGTTGTTGTTCCACTGTGCTGAACCTCAACTAGTAAAGGAAAAAAACATTATGGATCACATCATTTACAACATTTACCAGGTGAACACAGTCAAAACATACAGAATGTGTGATATCACTATATGTGCATTTAAGGACTCCTACTGGCTAGAGGTTGTTGTTCGTACTGTGGTTCCTGTGGTTCCTATAGCGGGTAGTAATGAGAAAGACAGCACAGTCATGTAGTTATCAAAACAAATACATGAAACATCACATATACATTACAGTAACAAGGACTGCAAATACTTATGTGATGGACTTTGCAACTATATGCCATAAGAGCCTGTACTGACAAAGACTGATAAAATGTCAGTTATCATGTGTGCTAAACATAGCTGAAAGCTCTGACAATGTCACTGTAACATACCTGCTCTTTCTACACTTGATAATGCATGGCTTGCACCTCTACTGGATGTACCTGTAGTGTTCAATATTAAGGAAATAACAATATAACAGTAAAGAGTAGTGCCATTAAATGAGGTGTGGGCACTAACAATGTACTCTGCACAGCAACAGTATAGACACACTCACCTGCTGTTCCCTGCTGTAGGCCTGAAGTAGATGGACCTGTTAATATTAATGCAATACACATTACAACTGTTGTTTGCATTGCTCTGTCTGTAACTCAGCTCTACCAATACATGTAATTATATGTACGTTCATCATCCTCACTCTGTGTGGAAGTATGTTCATAGCTCAAATCTGCTGCTGTAAATCAAACATAGGAATACATGAAGATGCATGCTGAAGAAATATGCAGCGAGTGTCAAAATACTCGCCGTTTTACATGTACATCCTGGAGCCCCAGCTTCAACTTCACCACCAGGGATTTGCTGCTCCACTCTTGCTATATGCAGTGATGCCAAAATAACTGTGATGTCATTGGGGGGCAGTGGTGGTCCACCACTGGTGTCATTCCTCGACCTCTCATAACATGTCACTCTGCTGGCTACACAAAGAATCATGTCTGAGCAGTGACATTTACAGGCCTTGTGGGATAGGCTGTGGCCTCCAACTGCATTAATTTTGTTGGTGAGGTCCATCCATATATCCATATTCTATTTCTCCAAACAGTATCCCCTGAATGGCCTAGGAGTCAACTTCCATGTTGCAAAGCATCAATTATGATATCATTTTCCTAGGGGGAAGTTGTCACCCCAGGATGGCTGGTCACCTGGAAAACACTGATATACACATGATATTAATCATGGATGAGCACATTTAAGCACTTGGTTCTACCAACAGGGTATGTCAAAATAAACCCTATGCACTGTTGTAAAATGCAAAGATCTGTGTAACACTGCCTGTGATAAACACTAACATGACATGTAAAAAGTATCAACAAAACTGTCATAAAGCATCTGTGAAAACCACATAACTTGTAATTATGATACAGTTCATGACTGAGATTAGAAACCCTGACACTACCTATATGTTGGAGGGGTCTATATTAGAACATCGAAGTTTCACAACTTTAAATGTTCTAATATCGACTCCTATTCAGCGAACGCTGAAAATAGCGAAGCTGCAGAAAACCACATTTTTTCCTAGGGAAAGAATTTGGTTGTCCATTTCTTTCACTTTGCTATTTTCAGCACTGTGGTGGAAAGTTATGGGTCGGGTTCAGGTAAGTGTTTGATTGTGTGGACATGAGGGTTAGGGCGGGTTAGGTGAGTTAGGGTTAGGGCGTGGGTCAGGTAAGTGTGTGATTGTGTGGACGTGAGGGTAAGGGCGGGTTAGGGCGCAGGTGAGGTGAGTGTGCGATAGTGACGGACCTTAGGGTTAGGGTTTGGATTAAGGTAAGTGGATAGTTAGTGGTGTATGTACAGTTTAGTGTAGGGTTATACGTAAGATTTTAGGTGTATGTGTGTGGATTGCTGTTTGTTTGGTGTGCCTGTGTTGTGTGTATGCGTTTCGGAACAGCTAATTTTTTCCCTAGGAAAAAAATTTGCTGTTCTGCATGTTTGATGTTGCCAGCATTCGCTGAATAGGGGTCGATATTAGAACATTCGAAGTTGTGAAACTTCGATGTTCTAATATAGACCTTGTTGAAGGGTGGTCAAAAGACAACAACATCATGCCACCGGAGCCTGCTTGCATTTCACATTAAAATACTACATCAATTAACAATTAAACAATTTATGGAATGCATTGGAAAAACACAGGAACCATATGCAGTACAGATGCATTGTAAATTAAGACAGTTACGATAACACCTTTGTTAACAGGCATCATAAAATAAAATATTGTAACAGCAACAGCACGTTTAAACACTGTTTTAGGAAACATGATTTAAGAAATATCCTCAAGATCAACATCACATACTAAATAAGGATACTGTCGTAATCTGTAGGTTTCTGTAGTAAGAACACAGAGTATAGGGAATTACCATTAAGAACTGCAGCTGATCTGCAAATCCTCCTCTATATACTGTTATCACTTGCTGTGGAAGTCTGTCTACACAACTACATATGGGACTGAAACAAAACATTTAGAACACTGCCACCTGTAAGCATAAATTTCCAGACATGACTCCAGGAATCCTTAATTTTGCTAAACATGATATTCTGAGTAAACATGACCTTAAAAAGGTGCATGTTTAAACAGATGTATTAATTACCACTAGAAAACTTCCACCAGTTACCAATGTACCTTGCATTTAGAGTCACAGAGTCAAAGTGCACCTTGTATGCACACAGCTTTAAGTACCATTTGTGCCATAATTAATGAGGTTAATTAAAATTCAAGTTCTTAGAATCACATTCGCACTCACCCACATAAAAATGCCACTATGCACCGAAAGACCCAGGTGTACCGTGTAAACACCCAATTGGCATCAATAAATGCTATCATGTGTGGCACATGCCTGTTGTCTTCCAATAACCTTAGAACATGACATCAGCGCCACTTTCAAATATTGATTTTGATACATTTATTGATCAGACCATTACGAACTGTGGAATGAGCGGTACCTCAGTAAGCATTTCTGTATTTTTTTGTTTTTCAGATATCCACTGATTGAAAATCGTGATGGTGACTTTGAGGAGGCTGTGATGTGTTTGTGCACCCGATTGGACCTATGAGGAAATGACAGAGATGTTGACTGTATATGCCAGACTAGAGCAGCATATGATAGCCAGGCCCAGGAACTTCACTATGACTGATGTGTAGAACTGGATTGTGAGGGAGCACCAATGGAGGACAGGAATCTACCACACTGGAGTGCTGGTTCATCACCATTATTGATAGAGATTGTATATATTAAAATGCTTTTCCCAAAATTATACTGCGTGTGCAGTAAAAGAAAATGCAAGGCCAAACAGCAGTTTCCAAAATAATATGGCTTGCTTTGCAAGAACAGTTAAGTGATGATCTTTTATTTCTTGTAAATGTTCAGCTTAGATATTAATAACATATCTGTGGGATTATGGCATCCTGTTATAGAAAAAAAGGAAGTTACATTGACATCTCAAACATAAACTTTGCTTTGCAGGGACTTTTTCATCTCAAGAATAACTTGGACTTTATATTTGTCATTTCAAGAAAAACTGTCCAGGCTAGAAGTAACTAATGGACTTTTTCATGATACATACAAAAACTCTGCATCAGCAGGGACTTTACACAAAGATGACGCGGAGAGACTTTTTGTGAAGTCTTCAGATACAGAGCCAAAGAAGGACATAAATCATCCAAACCAGAAAAATAAGTCACAAGGACATTAAAAATAACATTGGTTGACATTTAAAAAAGGTATATAAACTGGACAGTATGTTTCACTCTTTAATGACGTTTTTGGACTGAGTGTTCATCGGTCTGTAGTTATATGTGTCTAGCTATGTTATAATAGAATTTAAATAACTCTGACAGAATTAACTGTTTGGCAAGAATTTGTACTAATACAAATAAATATTAACGGATACAGTAGTACGGTGTCTGGTCACTGCTAACAATATTTTACAGTGGCAAGCCTAGCTCACTGGCCGGAAACCTAGCCCACTGGCCACAACGTGTTTTATCCGTTACCAACAGTTAATTTTTCATAAAGGCCTTAAATTTTTCGTGAGTTCAACAGATTGACAGTTCCAGTGTTTCAACAGATCAACAGTTCCAGTACGTCGTTGGTGGATACAGAGTGATGCCGTACAAGCTGTCCTGCGACGAACCACCTACAATTCACCTGTGGAGAAACACCATTTTTTTCCAGATTGACTTCAGCCTGTACACCTGTTTGTCTTCTGCAAAAATACGGTAACTTCTTTACAATTATAACATGGATGCCATACATGACATTAGCTTGAAATGCCCATAAACTGTGCAAATTAATTTAAATGATACACCTGATAAGGTCTGGTTATATTTGCGATCATGGTTTGAATCTTCTATGTCAGACATAAAATGTAAGTCAGGCATTTTTACTGCACAAAAGTTAGACAAAAGTTATCTTTGTAAATGGATAAATATTTATTCTCAATACATTGCTAAAGCAAAAGTTATACAAACAGATTGTCTTTTATGTGACTGCAAATTTCCAGAAATCTGTATTTGTCATAAAAGTTTTGTGTGTAAGACAGTTAACAAGATTTATCCTGTTGTTACAAAGGATATATTTCCTTCTGATGTTGCTAGTTCTTCAGATGATAAACAAGTACCACAACTCTCTGCAGTTATGCCTTTATTTGATTTAGTTCAAGCAATCACTGATTTTTTGGGGAAATCGAACATTATGGAAAAATTTGATATAGTTAATATGTATGAAGTTTACTGTACAGAATGGAATAGGTTACATAATACTATTACTGATACTAAGCAATTAGATGATGCTCTGCAGCCACTTTCACAGAGATATAGACAATGGGCCGGATTCACGAAGGCTTGCATGGAGTCTAAGACTAGAGTAAGACTCCATGCAGCCAACCTGTCTGCTGAGCGATCCAGGAACAGCCGGCAGGGGCGTACAAGATAGCTCCTAAAACGACTCTTACATGGACAGGGTTAGGTTATGCAAATCACCTAATTTGCTGATGAAATCTATGCAAATGAGGTAAATGTGCAATCCAGGAAACACTAACCTGTCCGAGTAAGAATAGTGTTATTTGCAGAAATGTACTCAGTTGTCAACTGAGTACCGTTCTGCAAATAGCAAAACGGAGCCGTGACAGCTCCAAATAAAGGATGCATCCAGTTGAGGAAGCATGCCAATGGCCAAATATATGGCCATTGGCATTGTTTTCCATTGCAAAATAAAAAAAAATGTTTTTTTACCTCAATCTCCGATGTTTAAGCGCAGCACAGCGCCGCGCAAACGTGCTGTGCTCTAAAAACCAGAAAACCAAAAAATAAAAGCCACAAATAGGGATTTTATTCAAAATATTAATCTGCCATGCAAGTGAATGGCAGGCTGAAGACAACATGGCTACTGCGTAGAGGTTGTTAAGGGGGAAGCTCAGTCTGAGAGATGTAACTAAGCATTAGTAGGCAATCCTATGCAAATGAGGATAAGGATAGTGAATCCTAATATTTCCTGCTATGTGAGCCATATCCCTAGAGTGTAAGAGTAGGAAAAGGGGAGTAACAGAGTAGGAGATGGGTGACATCATGAGGGGGTATGTATGAAAAAGACTGTAAGCTTATTGGAGCAGAGTGGCATGTGGTTGCTGTGAGTTACTCAGGACTAAAAAGGTGTGTCTACAGTTGTCTAAACTGAAATCAAGAAACTGAAGGTGTGCGCCGTGGCTATCACTAAACTTTCTTGCAAAGCTGCTTACACTGTGTGCGCGCGTATAAACCTGTCTAAGCCTGTGTGCATGGGTGTGTGCCCGTGTAAGCCTGTGTAAGGCCGTCTAAGCTAGTATACATGAATATGCACCCGCCTAAGCCCATGTAAGCCTGCGTAAGCCTGTGTGCGCGCGTGTGAGCGTGTTTGCGTTTGTTTGCGCGGCACTGCCCCCTGTGGAAACAGAAATGGGAAAAGGAAGGAAAGGAAGTAGTAGGAAGTTAACCAAGGAGAACTAGCAGAGCTGCCAGGTGAAATCAATCAGAATCAGCCAATTACACAGGCAGTACACTAGCTCAGCCCAGCCCAGCACCTAAAACACTGCAAACAACATTCCCCCATGTTTTTCTCAGAAACATTGCAACACTGCAGTCAACAAAGAGAAGTGAAAACTTAAAAAGCTTAAACTGAGACATAAAAATGTTAGGGGCTGCCATTGCTGTTATAAGGCAACATGTGCAAGATGCTGAGGGTGGTGCCATTGCAAATGCTGTTGAGCAACCCACAGTGAGGAGACGGAAAAGAGTGTACAGACCCAGGGTAACCTACCAGGGGCTACATGAGCTGGAGATAGTGGAGCGCTATAGAGTGGATAGAGAGCTCCTGCAGCAAATTGTTGAGCTGTGCAGGCCATGCCTCACACACAGAACCAACAGAGGGGAACCCATCCCAGTGGAAACCAAGGTATGTGTTGGCCTAAGAATACTAGGAACAGGTACCTTCCAGAGACCAACTGGTGATATGATGGGGATTTCACAGGCATCAGCATCAAGGGTACTGCACCAGTTCCTGAATGCCATGTCAGCACATGTCGGTGATCATGTAGATTTCCCCAATTCCCGTGAGGTATTGGCCAGCAATATGCGTCTCTTCCAGCAAATAGCGGAATACCCTGAGGTAGTGGGTGCAATTGACTGCATGCACATATACATCAAAGCACCAGCTGGTGAGCGGGGTAGGGCCTACATCAACCACAAGGGCTTCCACTCCATCAACTGCCAGGTCATGTGCGATGCCCAGGGCATAATACTGAATGTGTGTGCTGGCTGCCGTGGAAGCTACCACGATCCCCATATCTGGCATCTGCCGCAGCTGTACCAGACATTTGCAAATGGGGACATCCCTGACGGTCAGCTAGTGGGGGATGCTGGATACGCACTGGAGCCGTGGCTGATGACACCCATCAGAAATGCACACACACCTGAACAAGAACTCCATAATGAGGCACACACACAAACATGAAATGTAATTGAGCATGTGTTTGGGATGCTCAAGTCATGGTTCCGGTGCCTGGACACATCTAGTGGAACCTTGCAGTACTCTCCAACTACATGTACCCAAATTGTTATGGTATGTGCCATGCTACACAATATGATCCTGTGAAAACAGCTGCAGCAGGAACAGCATGGGGCAGGGCCAAATAGCCCCCTCCATTGCCAAGGCCTGCACAGGCACAGCGTGACTCAGAAGAGGAACAACCTGAGCCTGCCCCAGTAGGCAGAAGGAGGCGTGCCCAGTACGCCTTGTCCTTGGCAAAGAGGCAACACATAGCACATACACTGGCTCAGTAGGAACCCTGGAAATGATACCTCTCTCTGACTCGTACATAAAATAAAAGGGATGCGTAACTTGACACTACCTGTTTCCAAACATGTATAGGGAGTGTAGTATGTGCATCTGACACAGGTAGCCCTGCAGCACCACCTGAGGCATGATTGCCATGTTTTAAGCAATATAAAGCAATGCTAAGCAGCTTTTACCAATATCTAGTATATGTAAACAAAATTGTTCGTGCAATGTTGGCCAAGGTCGGCCAAAGTTGAGCAAAGTCAGTTAAACATGCTCATATCTGCTTTACTGTACCTTAAGCAGTCTGGTCTGGCCAGCATGAAAATAAAAAGCAGTGACAGGGCTTGAACCCAAGATACTGTGCACTATAGTCACAGTACGGAACCACTAAGCCATGATAGCATTACAGTGGTACAGACACAGCAGGACAATTGTACACTAATGCAAACACAAAGCAATGCTGTATCATGCCCCTAATGAGGCAAATGGGTAACCTCACCCACATGCCTATGCAGACAGAGAACATCAGGCCAGGCGTTGTGAAGTGGGTTGTGTAGGCTATGAAGTCGCAAGCTAATATATGTGGCAATGGACGCTAAGACCTATAGTACACTAGTATGCCTCAAGCCAGTGCGATAGGCAACAGTACTGACTGTAATGGTGTCCTGTACATAGCAGTGCAGGCACAGCAAATGTGTATAAGTGTCAGGTGAAACCCACATCCTATGTACACCCACAGTAACAATCCCGCGTACCCACGGGTAGAAATGTACAAAGAATAGCTGTCCCCCTGTATGTAGAAATGTGGATATGTCTATGCAAAGTGTATCATGGAAGCCCTGCAGGCACAGCATGATCCCTGTTGATCTATGACACAAAAGTGAGCCCTGCTGTAAAAATACACCTTGATTTACCATACACATATGGTATACACGTGTATACTGTGTGTGCTCACACACTCCAACAAATGTAGTGGATTTCATTCTGCATCACACTGAAAGGTCATACTGGGAATGCTCACACACTTAGGCTAAATACGGATGTGATGATAAGGGATCTATGGACAAATGTGTATAGTCATCTCTACTTCCGGAAACACATTCACAAAGTGGTCTGAAAATCCTGCAATGTGTACACACAAACTGCCAAGGTCTGTGCATGTAGGTCAAAGGAGGTTGCCACTACTCAGCAGTCATCAGACCTGTCAGAGACTATCACAACACATTTGCGAGGAATCTGACTAGGCATGTTCAGCAACTAGAAAGAACAATGAAGAACCTTAACAAGAGGATTACTGGCCTCAAATAGTTACCCCATGCAACAAGAATGAATGTAACCCAAGCTGTACTCAGTTGCATACTGTCTACGCAGGAGATCTCTGCCCAACAGACAGGTCCATGTCATGGTTACACTCAGATCTGTTCAGATTTATAGCTCAATGGCACTAAATGTACAGAGCCAACTGATATTGGCAACATCCTGGCAGATAGGATCAGTGTTAACTTTACCCCCCTCTCACCCATGAAAGAGCACATGTCCATAATGAAAGACTGCAAAGTTGCTGTCATCACGGCTGCACAGGTAAAAACACTCTCCGAAGCCAGTATCACAGCAGCCATGGGACTAGATAACTTCCCAGGCTGTGTAGAGTCTACTTCCCTGAAGTAAACATTAACATGGAAGTTCTGTGGCAACTGAAGTTTCCAGAGGACTGCAAACTAGGAGCCATCATTGTAAACACTAAAGATATGGACATCCTACAAAAGGGCCTCACTGAGACAGATGGCTGTTGTCCAAGCCATGGACTGTAGCTCAATGCCAAAAGGTGCATTATCATCACCTTTGTTAAAATCTCTGTAGCCAAGAACTACAACATAGGTGGTAGTATACCTCACACTTTAAGTGTGACAAGAGACCCTGGGTCACGGATGGACAGTGGATACAACTGTGATAAGCACATTTCCATAGTAGTCAGGAAACCCTCTTATGTGGCACACCTCATCACAAAATGTGTTTCATGCAGAATAAAAGAGGACATTGTTCCCCTCTACTCAACACTCACTAGAGCTATAAAAGAGTACAATGCCACTGTTGCTATGTACCTCACAAGACAACTACAACAACTGGAAAGCCAGCAGCAATACCTCACAAAGAGAATTAGTGGCCTGAAATACATGCCATACACAGACCATCGCAAAATGCTCCATCCGTACTCCCTTGCATATCGCCTACTCAGAGGTGTTCACTGCGTAACATCCAAAGCTATGTCAAACATGCAGCTGTTGGATATGATCCACGTAAAACACTCGCAATCACCCTGACCTTTGGACCCAAGACCACAAGTGAAATACAAAAGGAAGTGGTAGCCATTTATCTTATGGATAGCCACACCTCCAGGTTACTGCCACAGCATGAGACCTTGGAGACAATGCAAGTGCAACTAACATTGGGCAAAGCTGCCCATCAGATTGTAGCCTACTACAGATCATGTACCTTGTCTCAGGAACCTCACTCAGTATTCTGGAGAACAATGGCAAATATAAAGGTCCTATCAAACACCATTATATGAGGAGATTACAACTAACCCAAACAATGAGTGGGTGAATTACTCGTATACAACGTCCTTTGCCCAATGTGTCCTACAGTTAAGAAACTCTAATACCCTGGAACAGCTGGTCAGCATGCCCACTAGAGGTGACAACATACTGGGCATGATCATCACCAACATGGGGTACCAGTGTTCCACAACAGAGATAAACCCCTCGCTGGTAATATCAGATCATTAAGTAATCACACTGGACATCCACATCCCGCCCCCACACCCAGTCAATGAAACCACTGTGAAGACATTTTCAAAAGCAAACTGCACACTTCCCAAGACCAAAGTGGAAAGTTCCAAAGCCCTCTTGCTATAGGATAATGGTATACAATCTGCCAAATCATTTACAAGTGCATCCTATGAGCATCTACAGGGATGCAAGGATCGAGGCATCACAAATAAAACCAAGATGCACTTCTCCAAAAATAAGAAAACAATCTGGTGGTCGTTGCCTATAAATAAGCTAGACAACAGAAGAAGGAAACTAACACCTGATAGAGCCAACTTCAATAAAGGAAAGGCATCACTGATCATTATTAGGATGAAACAATGATCGCTCATAAAATAATCCAAGCACAGTTTCTAAAGACATATTGCCAAGGTATGTAAGAATAACAACCACAAAGCCTTCTGTAGCTATATCAGACATGTAGGTGTCAACTTCCAAATATGCTGTCAGCTACTGAGAAACGTAATGACATACACCAAACCAACTTTCATTGCCCACACCCAAGGGGACAAGTGCAGTGTAAACTCCCCCCCATCACCCACAAAAGGGCCTGTGTCTATCACAGAAGGATGCAGAGACACAGACGTCACGGACATGCAGGTAAAGACAGCCTTCACCAAAGCTAAGAACATAGTATTAATGTGACTGTAAGTTGTCCCAGGCTGAGTCTTACACTAGGCCCACAAGGAACTACACCCTCACCTACATTCACTGTCCAGACTCAAGCGTATCACAGGCTATGTACCCAAAGAACGGCATACACTAACAGTCATCCAGCTCCACAAAGGGTGTGCCAAAACAGAACATGGAAACCATTGCCCAACATGTGTACTCAGCCTGGTCTACAGAGCTATTGAACAAATCGTCATGGAACCCATACACTGAGACATTGGAGATCTCCAGACACTGGACTCTACACAACTTCGCCTTGTTAAAGGCATAGCCTGGCTCCCAAACCTAATTGACTTATTTAAAACAGTTACCATGAACATAGATGGAGGTGAAAGTAGTCCACACACCCCACCTGGACCTCACTAAGGGCTTACCACACCATTCCCCACTCCGTCATCATGGACAAGTGTACCAGTTTGAACATGAACAGCTATGTCACAGGATGGGTGGCCGAGTGGCTCACAGATCAAACAAACTTGTTCATAGTTGCGAGTGCCATGTCCAGCTCTAAGCCAGTCACAAATGGCATCACACAGGTCTTGGTCCTGGGACCCCACCTGTTCAGTCGATACTGCTCAGAGGTACAGGCAAGCATGGCAGGTGTAAGGCTGAACAGATTTACAGATGACTGGAAACTGTGGTCCATAATTGACTGTACAGCTGACACAGACATCCTCCAGAAGGGTCTTACAGAGACAGATACCTGGTGTCAAAACAATGCCCTCAAGCTGAATGGCAAAGAATGCATAGTCATCCCCTTTGGGTAATACAAAGTGCACACAAATTACCACATAGGTGGTAATCCAGCATGTACGGAGCAAGTAATTATGGCCCTGGGGACACAGGTAGATAGTAAACTCACCTTTGATGATCACATGGCCAAAGTGTTTAGACATTCCTTCAATGTAGGTCATCTAATGTCACCTAATGTAACACACTTCGTATAGTCTGATGATGTCACCATCCTGCAAATATACCTGTGGAAAAGAAAACTCCCAGTAATATGTATAGCGCATCATGTTAATGCGTACTCCTCTAGTATAATGAAGTAGTTAGGTAGGGGTTTGAATCCTGCACTGGGCAACTGTGTGTGTGTGTGTGTGTGTGCTCCCCTTGGGAAGGAACAACCTTTTAGGAGTAGTGAAATACCTCAAAAGTGGTAATGTAACCTTTGTCAAGTCTGATGATGTCACCATCCTACAAATATACCTGGGGAAAAGAATACTCCCAGTAATCCGTATAGCTTGTCGTGTTAATGTGTACTCCTCTAGTATCATGAAGTAGTTAGCTAGGGGTCTGAATCCTGTATCGGGCAACTGTGTGCTTGTGTGTGTTCCCCTTGGGAAGGAACAACCTTTTAGGAGAGTAGTGAAATACCTCAAAAGTGGTAATCTAACCTTTGTCAACTTTGATGATGTCAGCATTCTACAAATATACCTGTGGAAAATAAAACTCCCAATAATCTGTATAGCGCATCGTGTTAATGCGTACTCCTCTAATATCATGATGTAGTTAGGTAGGGGTTTGAATCCTGCACTGGGCAACAGTGTGTGTGTGTGTGTGTGTGTGTGTGTGTGTGTGTGTGTGTGTGTGTGTGTGTGTGTTCACCTTGGGAAGGAAAAACCTTTTAGGAGAGTAGTGAAACACCTCACAAATGGTAATGTAACCTTTGTCAAGTCTGATGATGTCACCATCCTACAAATATACCTGTGGAAAAGAATACTCCCAGTAATCCGTATAGTGCGCCCTGTTAATGCGTACTCCTCTAGTATCATGAAGTAGTTAGTTAGGGGTTTGAATCCTGCACTGGGCAACTGTGTGTGTGTCTGTGTTTGTGTGTGTTCCCCTTGGGAAAAAACAACCTTTTAGGAGAGTAGTGAAACACCTCAAAAGTGGTAATCAAACCTTTGTCAAGTCTGATGATGTCACCATCCTACAAATATACCTGTGGAAAAGAGAACTAACAGTAATGTGCATAGCGTGTCGTGTTAATGCGTACTCCTCTAGTATCATGGAGTAGTTAGGTAGGGGTTTGAATCCTGCACTTGGTGAGTGCATGTGCTGTATGTGTGTGACACTGTTGGTCAATGTGTTGTGGGTTTTGCTTTTACCACTGTATGACCTATCAGTATGCATTGTACATTTGAGCTAGCTGTGTGTCAAATACATATCTGTACATGTTACCTCAATGACTGCATGTGTGGGAACCCAGCTTTCTCCAAGAACACAGCTGTCATCCTTGCCAGACTGTGCTACTGCTTCCCACACATCTGTGCGTCGGTTGTCAAGACATCATCTAACGATTCGTTATGGTCAGCTGTTGAAGTGATGTATACCACCAGAATGCAAAACAATGACAGATAGTAACAGTATCACCCACAGCACACTGTCAAACCATGTCATACACACATGTGTAGTCAGGTTCCAGAATGTGTGTTGTACAATGCATACTGGCCACCAATAGAAACTATGGAGTGTTACTGTGTAATACAGAGCATGTCACCCTGGCCATGTGTCCACTATGCACGTAAATGCAGACAGTGCACCTCCACCATGTTCACAACTGTACACCTGCAAATCTGTGCTACACACATCCCACACATACTGTCCACTCTCTAACACATGCTGCCAATACTGCACACATCAGCCAAGTGGCATGTGGCCGGACAATACACAGTTGGAACCAACACTGGTGTAAACAACACTACAATGACAATCGTAGCTTTAATGCATCATGCCTGCTCAGCTACACCTTCAAGCATATGATAACACTCTACAGCTGACAACATGCTAACATTACTATACTGCTATATAGACACCCTGTGCATCAGCACCATGGTAAGCCTGTTCCTGCATCGATGTTACAGATGACAGGAGGCGGTACAGGTTTCATCATATGCACAGGGTGTGTTGTTGGTTCACCAGAGGCCTACAGTGAGCCATCCAATTGACATGTATGTGTGTGTGTGTGCGTGTGTGTGTGTGTGTGTGTGTGTGTGTGTGTGTGTGTGTGTGTGTGTGTGTGTGTGTGTGTGTGTGTGTGTGTGTGTGTGTGTGTGTGTGTGAGGGGCAAGAATACTGGAATGGGCCAATGTTGTTGTAATGTGTGTGTGGGTATGTATTAGCCCTAGGTGTCTGGAGTATGTGTGTGTGTCTGCATGCACACAGTTCCACCATGTGGCTGCCATATATGGGTATTTGTGGGACAGCCACAGACTGTACCTGCGAGGCTTTACAGATCACCATCTCTGGCCATGGATACGGTACCTGTGCTGGCAGGGGTGCTACTGACACTATCAGGTTCTAAGCCAGACTGGGTACTATCCCCAGAGGTGGATGGATGTACACTGGACACAGGTCCCTGCTGGGACTGTCCAGAGCCATGTGCACGTGGTCTTCTAGGACATTCTATGGACAGCCCACCCCCAACATTGCTGGGGCTGGTACTGGCACTACGGGAGCGGCTGTGGCTTGAGGGACATCCGCGGTGACTGCCAGCTGCTGATGTTGCTGGCATGCATCCACATCGATGTCTCAACCATCCCGCACTGTCCTGACACATGGACATGACATTGCGGAGGATATCTAATGTCTCTCCCCAACGTCTATCAGTGACTTTGGTGTAATGTCAGATGGCACCTGCTAGGTCACGGATACTGTCAATGACGGCGGTGTTATGGGCCCTCTGTGCCCTTAGTCCCTGTCTGGTGTACCATTCCATATGTGCCTGTGCCTCCATGACAGCCTGGAACATGTGTGACATTGTCAGACCTGTGGCACATCTGCCAGTGGTATGATGAGCAGCAGTGCTCCTACAAGAACCCCTGGACATCTGCCTATGTGGTACCCTTCCAGATATCTGGGTATGGCTGCTGTGTTGGGATGCATGTGCCATGGATACCACACTGTCCTGGCCAATGCCAACAGTATGCTGTCCCTCAGCTATGGGCATTGGTGATGGATGTATTGGCAGTATGACTGTATGCATGGATGGGGTGGACAGCTGTGTACTGTCGATTGGTGGCCCAACGACAGACCCTGGCAAACACGCCTGTGCCTCAACTCACCTATCTTCATTATCACTATGTGGCTCAGTGACATCAGTTTTCCTGCTGCAGTGAACCAGCCCTAACACAGCACCTGTGGGAGGGAGACAGGAAACACACTTTATGACCTGTACATGATGTTGGCACACATGCACACATGAACACATGCACACATGAATACATGAACACATGCACACAAATACACTCCTCACTACAGCAGATACCCACACACACCACCAGCAATCCAAAACATACTTAATAGTGGTTGAAGATGGGTTACAGTATCACAAGGCAAACAGTCATATCACACATGTCAGCATGCAGAAAGTTTGTTGCTCAAGACCATGCAGTGCGAGTGTAGACAGCCTGTGTTAATAACAGTATACATGGCTTTGATGCATGTGTGTTGTTGTTCAGTGATTGGCCTCACCCTGGAACGCAATGTATACATGGACACAACATTGCTGTGTAAGTATTAAAAGGTCTGCAATGTCCTGTGCGCCATCACTCACAGGTATACAAACCATGGCTGGATGTGTATCTGTGTGTCACACAGATATCCATTTCTGATTACAGTGTCTGTGTCTGTAGCAGATAATTGAGGACACAGGTCTAGCGCATGCATGCTATGTATACACAAAGGATGAGTGGTGCATGTATACGTGATGGAATACCATTGCTCAACATGGCCATTGTACACTGGGTATGGTGAGTGTAGGACATATTGTGGACATGCCATTGCCAGCCATGACATGGCATGCTACAACATGACTGCAACATTAAACATCACACATACCCAATGTGTGTCATGTGAGCTATACACTCAATAGCATTACAAGACATATATGTGCACTTTGTACAAATGGTGATTGCTATGCATATTGTGTATAGGTGCATATGTTTGCACACACACAACATTGAGGTGCATAGCAATGACTACTATACTATACTATGTAGTACTGTGGTCACTGTAACTGGATGGGGTGTAGTACCATGAGCCATCATCAACATGCATGATGTGGTTACTCAAGGCTACTAATGTGTGCCAGACTGCCACCTAGCATGCTGTACCTGAACTGCAGTACTGTGGCTACAGTCACAATTACACAGCCACTTGTTACATGGGTTTGTAAGGTGCCCAATAGGGAGCACTGACTAACATGAATGTGTTATGTGTTGAAGAGTGTCACACAGCCCAATGGTAGGCCTCTACCCCTCAGGTATATTATGTGTGCTGTGTGGATGACATGTGGGATACTGAAGTGTGACCTTACAGCGGGTGTCTGGATATGCTATGTGTAGCATGTTAAGGTGTACTGCATATGACAAAGTTGTGTATGTTGTGTACATGTGTATCAACTATGCCTATCCAATGTCCAGTACAGTGTTGCCACAATTGTGTGTGATGCTCTGTGTATTGCATGTGATTGAGGCAGCTACTGTCACTACTGAGATATACATAGTCTCACAGCAAACATGCACAGCATGCATTATGTGTAGGTGTGTTACATGTACATGGCCTACACCTCACCCATGACATGCACATTTCATTAGCAATATTAAAATTATAACACACTCACCAGCATCGACCGGCTGCCTTGCTGTCACACCAGAGGGACCTACAAGAATATGAGACAGTTTGTCAGTGGCCACAACTGTGCCATTGCTACTGTGAGTTTGCTAAACTACAGTAGTACAACGTTGACAGTCACAGGCATACAGATTATATTCAAAATATCAGTATTGCACAACACTATGCAGCACAACTGCTAAACACACAGTACACATGTCACATATGCATAATCTACCAATACAGGTAACAGTAGTCTACAGATAGGTCATGTTACCTGCACGCTCCATGTCAACATGCTGGGTGGCTCCGGCCTCTATGATGACACATGTAAGTTGCTGTTCCTGTGGCTGGCCAGGAGCCACCACGCTTAGGAGCAGCTCCTCCACTCTGGTGAGGGGGGGATGAATGGCAACCCCACCACCTGTGGCAAGCTGTTGTTGATGGAGATCAAACGCACGCCACCGGACATGTCTAATTAAATCACTGCAGTGATGGCGTACCTGCTCATATGTCCGGTTATGCATGCCTATGTCATTTACCCGATGAACAAGATCTTGCCACAGTGCAGTCCACTCATGCTGGTCTTGGCTGGTTCTAGAGAACAGCAGGGTGTAGTGCTGCACCAGGCTGTTGTGTATTTCGGCTTCCTCTGCAGCTGTATAATACGGATTTCTTTGGTGGGACATGCCCCTGGAAGACAATTAAACAAGATGTGTGAGCAAGTCAAGTGGCACACTTAACATCCTAAAGTACAGATATCAATTACCTGCCATATTTCGCATCCGATTGGTTGTCAGAGGATACACATGTTCAGTACCACATATTAGTGCTCAGGCCACAACTGTCTGACAGTGCCTGCCACACTCTATATATCAAACCATGATCTGCACAGCAGCAAAGAGAGGCCAGTATGTAAGACTATACACCAGTACATAGCACACTGTATGTGACACAATGCACCACCTAGCCACAGGAGGTATATATCAAGCTAATGCATAAAGAAAGATGTCATC
This sequence comes from Protopterus annectens, assembly GCF_019279795.1. Lineage (NCBI taxonomy): Eukaryota > Metazoa > Chordata > Ceratodontiformes > Protopteridae > Protopterus > Protopterus annectens. The sequence continues at coordinate 826,739,819 of NC_056737.1, read as the reverse complement.
CATTGCAATGAATGTAAAGTACAGTTACAGTATTACCAGTATACCACAGTAGTCGTTGATGCCAAACTCCTGCCTAACATATGTGCACAGTTGTTAATATAGGTGGCATACTGCTGTACCAGACTATACATGTTGCTAGATACACACGTATACCCTGTAACACAGATATGATTGAGGGCATGGTACAGGCATAATTACACACACATCAGACATACATACAACACACAAATGTATGCCAACCCAGATGAGCTTTACCTGTGTACCATACAGTACTGTGTGTCACTACTTACAAAACCTTATGCCTGAGGTATGTAATCTGTGAGGACTACAGGGAACACACAAAACAGTGTTTCCAAGCAATGTGAACATACACCATACTGTACTGTTTAGGCCTACAGCTTCAGGTAGTACTACAGTTCATATGGGAATTGGATTCACCAGCAGTACCACTCACTAAGCATACATGTATTGCTTTAGCCTACAATGGGACACCCCAGTCGACAACATGGGACTACGTCACACCGTATGCCATACTACTCTTTCTGCCTAGCAATAGCATACACGTCTTTTGCTGGATCACAGCTAGGACACAAACTACTATGACAGAAACAATTTCACACTAAGCTATCACACCTTTACAGACCTTACACACATTCAGCAACACATTCACCATCACACTCAGTCAACCTCACATATCAATTATTGCACTAAGTACATCTGTGTGCATCGTGTCATAGGTAGGTAATATGCTATTGGCCCTAGGGCCTACAGCAGCCTAGCCATACGCTACCCTGGCCTTTGACACACATGTAATTTAATTTCACTTGCCCCTGTCAACCAGAGCCACAGAGGTGATTCCTGGGGTGTATTTCCTATATCCCAATCATCAGGAGTATTTATGACAACTGCTAATGAGGCACTTTGTTTGCTATTGATAGGTGGTTTGTTCCAGAGTATGGAATATCTCTGAGTTAGGACTCTATCCCTCCAGCATGTGCTGTTTAGTGAGCTGACAAGGTTTAGGGCCCTAGAGTGTGTATCTGGGAGGGACTGTAATATGTTTATGTGGAGGATGTCCAACAGCTATGGGTGTGACATAGCTCTGTATGTTAGGCAGAGGTCACCTCTGGGTAGGCGGTATGCAACACAGTGTAGCTGTGGTTTTGTGAGTCGGTCTGCATAGGGCATCTGTTTGAGGCTGGTATTACTCTTTGTGAGGTATGTCTGTGGCCTTTCCAGTTGCTGTAGTTGTCATGTGAGGTACATACCACATGGGGCATTGTACTCTATAATGGGTTGTAAGTGTGATGAGTAGAAGGGAACACTGACCTATATTTCCCTAGATGACACACCTTTTGTGATGATGTGTACCACATAGACAGATTACATGACTAGTGTGGCACTGTAATTATCAAAGGGGAGGCTACTGTCCACCTGTGTCCCATGTTCCCTTATCACACCTTCGGTGTTAGGTAGACTACCACCTATGTGGTAGTTAATGGGTACAGTGTTTTGGCAAGAAGAGATGGCACTGCAGTGTCAACGCTGCGCTTCAGTCCATACCTTGGTCACCAGGCACCTGTCGCAGTAAGTACGCCCCATGTCTCTCTCTCTATATATATATATCTATATATATATCTATATATATATATATATATATATATATATATATATATATATATATATATATATATAGATATATATACATACACACATACATATAAACATCCATTGTTGTACATATAGATGTACATATAGGCACATATACAGTCCACTTTACATGGTGGGAATATCAATTATGTGACAGTTGTGAGATATACAGTTATGTAATAATATTGCACAGTGTTGTGCAGACTGCATTGAAGGTGTCCTCAGCCCATGTAGCTTTAGCAGGCCTCACTGGCTGCAACACTGCAAAACTGACAGAGCATACCCACAGCCATTGTTGTACATATAGATGTACATATAGGCACATATACAGTCCACTTTACATGGTGGGAATATCAATTATGCGACAGTTGTGAGATATACATTTATGTAATAATATTGCACAGTGTTGTGCAGACTGCATTGAAGGTGTCCTCAGCCCATGTAGCTTTAGCAGGCCTCACTGGCTGCAACACTGCAAAACTGACAGAGCATACCCACAGCGTTTAACCACCACATGTCATATACCAGCATTGCATGCTGTTTTCTTTGCCACACACTACAACCTACATAGAAATATGCACATAACAACCTTCAACAACATATATATATATATATATATATATATATATATATATATATATATATACACACACACACACACACCCTTCACAAAAAGTTGCAGTATGTCCCTTGCCCTATGCACATGTACAGATACATATAGATACGTACTGCTGCCACATATGGATGATTCACAGTATGTAGAGTACTCTTCAAAAACATCTACTACATGCCAGCAAATACATATGTGTTACATACATTTCCTTTGTATTTCTCTGTTCCGTCTGCTTTTAAAGGAAATATTTATTTTTTGGTTTGGGTTTCCTCTGTCTGTTGATGTTGCTCTTTCTTTTTCTGTGTCTCTCTGTTTCTGTCTCTTTGTCTGTGTCTCTGTCTCTCTCTCGCTCTCTCTCTCTCTCTCTCTCTGTTGCTGCAATGAGATTATTGCATGTGTGGACAACAAGTATAGCCTGCTTTTCTATGTATCTGCACATGTGCATGTGATGGCCTCTGCACCAATTGGTGCCCACCATTTACTAATTGCATGCAGCCTGCTGTGTGGTAATTGCAGTACTCACTATCATAGCAGCCCACTGCTATAAAATGCTAAGTTAGGTAGGCATAGCCCTTTCAGCTTTCCAAAGTGGGGCACCTGCTTGTTTGCTGTGGACACCACTGTGTCAGTCAGAAGGTTGGTATACTTCTTATATCTGAAGCTAGGGTTGTAGCCAGTGATTTGCATGTTGTACTCAAACCTGAATGTTGCTGCTTCTAGTACACACTTGTCAGTGTAGAATTTTACTCACCCCTCCAAATGCTTACACAAGATACATGGGAGTATGTAGTTTTTTTTTTCTAATTAGACAATTAACTGTCATACAAAAGTAGTTATTGCAATGTATTCTTCTGGCACATGAACTGTTTGTGAACTACTATACTGTAAATATTAATTAACTCACTTCTGAACAGTTTGTTGTTTATTTGTGTTGACATTAGCACAGGCTGCTCAAGACAACTGGACAAATTTCAGTACTGAGTATGCCTACCTACATCCTTAGTAGAGCCTGAATACACAGATATATTGTTCTTTAGGGTAGGGGTGCAGAAGTACAGAGAGCATTATATATTATTGTGTGATGTTTATCATGCTGAACATACAGGGTTGCTGTGTACCTGTTAGTCTATCAAGGCAAGTAGTCTGTCTGCGTAGCTCACACCTGTGGACATATCCAGATGGTAGCCAGAGGTTAGCCTATTATTTTATCTGTGAAACACACCGGTCTTTTCTGCACTGGAACAATGGCATTGTCACAGTTGGTTGCTACCAGTACATGGCTACATCCTTTGATATTTCTGTGTTGTACTCCTACATAAGGGTATGCTTGTGGGACTCTTTCCAAAGCTATTTGCAGAGTGTGTAACAGCAGAAAAGCTAAAATGCCTGTGTGTTTCTGCCTCTGCCAGGTCTCTGATACACTCAGTTATATATTTGAACAGCCTCAGGGAAAGGTACATATAAGTGAGGTACACCTGTAATATATTACAGACATTAAGTTGAGACTGTGAGAGTATCAGAGCATATGTATTAATACACTTTTTCTGACATGCAAGCAGTGTGTACTCTTACTTACTGACATTATTCATTAAGTGTAATTCCCCACTTTTCTGCCTAACGTCAGTATCTTTCAGAGGGATTCTGAGGGACACAGCTAACATTTGTTTACGAATCAGGGACATCCCTGAAAAGCAGTCACAGTTGGGAAGTATGGCCTGTGCCCTATTCAAATATGCCAGTGTTTATCCTGCTCTGATACTGTGTGGGGTTTGTAAAGTGCTACTGTAACATTATTTCCTGCTAGAATGGCTGGTTCTCTTTTCACAGTCATGTCATGCAATTCCACAACAACTGCTGGTAAAGATCCACAGAACAAGATTTGTGTTATGGCATTCCTATTTTCCCTTTACATTCACTCATTGTAATGCATGATATATTTATTACAGCACCAACTTGTTGTATGTCTACTGTGGCTTAGTGGTACTTCATGCAGTGTAGTGTGTCCAACGTCCGGGGTTCGAGATTGATAGAGGTGTTTTATTTTGCTGCTCAGCAGAACAAGGGCCCTGCCATGCAGAGTGACTGAGGCACTTTTAAGCAGTTGTAAGCGGGTTTGCGCAAAGCTTAGCAATACTTAGCTAAGCACACACATGCGCACACTCGCTCAAACCTGCTAACTACTGCTTAAAAGTGCTTACTCCCGCTAACCCCCGTGCTAATTTCTTTGAAAGAAAAGAAAATGGGGAGATAGGAAAGTGGTGAAAAAGGGGGCACAAAGAGTGAAAGACAGTAGGGAAACCAGCTCGGGATGTGCAGGACGGGTGTAGGGAAGGTCCATAGCTGCCCATTTCTTTACCAGCAACAGCTGTGCATATGTTAGACATTTGGAGTGAAATTTGAAACCTTCCACCCCTGAGAGAGGGGTGAGGACAACAAAGTATGTTGCACTGCCAATTATAATTATCAGTTTACATGTCCAGCGGACATGTGTGCAAAATGGGCAGCTATGTATGGGGCATAATTTTTTTGTGGGAACAGATTGCCCCTTTTTTTTTTCAGGTGAGAGTGGAATGTGAGGTAGAGGAAGTAGGTATATTTGGGGAGGTAAGTTGGGGAGGTAAACAGACAAGACAAACAAGACGCATACAGGGGTGGAATATGACACATGGGGTGGCTGAACACAATTGACGGGGAAGGATGTTTGGAAATCGCAAGCCCATGAGCCCACAGATGATAACAGTGGAACTGAGATCCCCACCCATGGACAGTCACCACTGCACCTTCACAGCTCGGGGGGTGGCTGTGCTGGGGGCTGCTTTGAAGGGGCAGGCTCACCCATGAGTCACGGCACTCTTGCCTCGAGCTGGCATAGGGGATCAGCGACTGAACGCTGGATCTCCCTATGCACCACAGCCCGGACCCTTTGGAGGGTGACAGGTGGCCCTTCTCCACCCACACTTGCACAGGGGGGGGCGAGCCCCAACCCCTGCAGCGCTTCCACCCAAAGGTGGCACAGGACCAATGAAGGAGGGGAGCTCAGGCTGGGCACCGGACCTGCTGGTGCCAGATGCAATCGCAAGCTGAGGAGGGACAGGTGGGTCCGCTGGGACTGGCCATCCCATACGTTCTGTGTTTAGGTGTGTTTAATTACAACATAGACAACAACATTCCAAATTAGTTGTAACAGCATGCAGTAATATTCCCATTAACCCAACACACCAGGGTTCCAACAGTTGAACAGCAAGCATAACACATGCATATACTGAACGACAGTGAACATTTCAACAGCATGCAGGGACGATTGGTGGCAACAGGCCACCAAGATTGTGGTGTTTGAACAGGGCACATGCATCAAAGTAAATGCAGATATTTATAGAAAAATAGGACATATGTCCCAACAAATGTTTTGAGATTAGACATACCCATTGAGGTGTGGAATTGCATTGTTTATGCACATACAGTAGGGTGTAAAAAGATACCTCCATTAACATCTTATAAGTACTTATAGTTTACACTACATTCCTATTGACTGCAGGTGTATATCCCCTACATGTATTATTACACTAGGCAATGTGCATTAAGTTGTGTAATAGGTTTGGCTAGTTCATTATATACCTGACCTATATCTGACATACTAACTGTCCAAGATGCAGATGTTACTGCTACATAGTTATATATTTTATTTATATATCTACATATTTGGATGTGTTCACGTGACATTTTCAGTTATATTTCTACAGAACCCTACATTTCAAGTAGCATACTCACATTTCTGGGGAACACATTAACAAGCTACTCGTGTGCCAGATTAACCAACTTTTGAGGACTGTATATATGCTTCACAGCTACTGGCACTTCCTTCATCCACTGTATATGGGACTGCCCAACTGTGGGTTGACAGCGGTTAATACAACAGTACTTTTTATATAATGCAAGGGTACAACAACATTTCAAAGTAAGTGACACGGACACACTCCAAGTATTATACCTTTATTAATTGCATTACACACTTTTCTAGAGGCTCTCTCATTTATTTGATATTACAGTGCATGCAGAAGACTTATTCAAGACACATTATGCCTTTATTAATGGGTTACAACACTCTTTTTCAGGCTCACTCACTTATTTTATATAGCAGTACATGCAGAGATATTATTCAGGAGTTATTTTACCTTTATTAATGGGTTACAACACTCTTTTTCTGGCTCTCTGACTTATTTTATATAACAGTACATGCAGAGAAATTATTCAGGGCTTTTTATGCCTTTATTATTGGGCTACAACACTTTTTTCAGGCTCTGTCACTTATTTTATATAACAATACATGCAGAATAATTACTAACCTGCCTGGTGGCGCAGCCTTAGCTGCCTATCTGCATAGGCTTGCTGATAAGCAGAACGGACACCTGCAGCTGTGAAGTAAATGAAGGGATATTGAGACATACCTATCCATTATATAGACTACAATAGCATGTCTTACATACTTCATTCCATGGCTACCTACTCAGTAGTGGGGCATCTTGCATGTCACGGGCCTCCTGTATCCATCAGTTCAGTAGGTCCTGCTTCCATCTCTTCAGGTCTGCATGGTGGTGACAGACCTGCTCACCAGTCCGAGGGACGCCTGTGGCACTGGTGAGATCATGAGCTAACCGATTCCAAGCTTCTGCTTTGTACTCCGTCCCTTGAAACTGGCCCTGCAGGAGTCTTGACTCATGATGGTGGACAAGGAGCCAAACCATGTATTTTGATTCCTCGATGCCCCAGCGTTGCGCTCGAAAGCGAGTACCCTCTCCAGCACCAGCCATTCTGACTGCAGATGGGAGCTACTATCAGTATTCCCACTTATGGAGCTTAAATATGCTGCATTTCCCGCACTTATTTGTGATTGGCCGTTTTTGAAAATTCTTGGCTAACAGCAAACCTGCTTAGCAATGGTTAATCTTCCATTTATAAGTATATGTATGTTAACAGTGCATGTTTATGCTAAGATGTTATGGCTTAGTGGTTCAGTACTTTGATTATGGTGCACAGTGTCCCGGGTTCGAAACTTGTCATTGCTTTTTATTTTACTACTGTCCAGACAGGCTAGGGGGTGTGGCTGTGTTTAGGCAACTTTGCTCTATGTTGCTCCATGTTCCCCGACGTTGCGCTGGTTAGTGCAGTGCGCAGCTCCGTGCAAACCTATTGCGCTAGGTAAAGCGCTGCTTAGCTATGGGCAATTATAGTGCGCTGGGTAAAGCGCTGCTTGGCTATGGGCAATTTTATTGCACTAGGTAAAACGCTGCTTAGCCATGGGCAATTATATGTCAATATCCTTAATGCTGCTCACCTTCTTATCTTTATATATATACATTTTGTTCGCTAAAACATAGGCCATTTCAATGCTTTTTACTAAAATGTCATTCATATATGTCAGGAATTATTTTATATACTAATTTGAAACATAAAAAAGACAGACAATGTTGAAATTGCTAACTGCAGATAAGCAATGGGCACACCCGCGCAAACACACGCAAATACGGGCAGCTATACCGGGAATTATAAAAAAAATAATTAGTTTACATTTTACATTTACAAAGGGGTTTAGTATGTGGGGATGTGTACTGTTTGCTATGTGTACATTTCAGCAGACTCGCTCATTACATTTGTCATTTTCACTTTATATGGTTGCAGGGGCGTGGATATTTGGACTGCTCTGCAGTCCGACACACCCCCTGCAGTCTTACACGCTCCATGTAAGCCTTCCAGTTGAGTCAGCGCCCTCATGCATATGCATGACGTGCTGACGTCATAGTCTTAAACGGCAGTCTCTGAGTAAGACTTGGTAAGTCTTGCTCGGAGGATTACTGAATCCCCCCAACATCTTGCAAAGGCACAAGATGAACATCTTGACATGGTTAAGGTTATAACCAAGCTTTTAAAACAGGTTTTTCAAGCTTTTCAGACATTGCCAGAAGACAGTGTAACAGAACAAATATGCCATCTACAGGCAGATAATCAAGCTTTAAAGCACGAGGTAGACCAGGTTCAAACAGAGTTAGTAAAGCAGCAATCCACAACCTATGGCTCAGCAATCATTCAAAGTTTAGAGCATGACAATCAACTTTTAACAAATGAATTGGAAGGTTTAAAAGAGCAGTTAGCACAAGTAAAGCAAGATTTATTACAGGCACAAAATAGACCAATAGATGTGGGGCAGGGCACAGCCAACATGGCAGTCATTTCCCCTGCAGAAATTTATCAGCAGTCACGTTTACTGCAGACACTGCCTCAGTGGCAAGACAAAAAAAGGTATCTTTTTCAACATGTTGGTATCTGAAGAATGGTTAACGTATACTGTAGGGTCTACATGGAATGATGCCCTGTGTAGATTTTTTTTGCACTAATCCCAAAATCTTTAAAGTCATACATAGAAACTGAGAAATGTTCACTAGACAGCAGAACAGCCAGAATGGCAGCTATTCTCAAAGCATATACTCAGGGTCAACCTTTGACCTCTGAATTACTTGATTATTTTAAAATTAGCATTACAGATAAATTAATGGAACAAAGTGATCACTTTAAGCTTGCATACCAAGTTGTGTATGGTAAAACAGATGACCAAATGACAGATCCAGAGGTACAGCAGTTGCTTATACATACCTTTTTAAAACAAGTGAAGGGAGTCTCAGGTGACATTAAGCATATCTATGGCTTAGGATCAAAAACCCTAGAAGAAGTAGTCCAAAAACTCATCAGAGGCAAGACAATGGGAGATGATGTAAAACTTTATACACATAACATTTTTGCTGTAGAAGGACAGCAAAGTGTAGACTACGTGGGGAAAGGAAGGGAACGTAACACATGGTCTGATGAAAGAACAAAAACGGGGAACACGAGCAGCTTCTGCTCCATCAGGGTTACAGACAGATACACAACGAAGTTCAGAAAAACAGGTGATATGTTTTACTTGTAAGAAAATAGACCACATTAAACAGGATTGTCCATATTATAAAAGATGGAGGGAAAGTCAAATACAAAAGGCTATCTATGCAGATAATAGTGCTTCTTCAAAACCCCAAAATAGGTAAAGAAATCAAGATAAAGAAAATACATTAAGGGGGAATCAGTCACAGGAAAAAACACAGAGGGATACAGAAAAAAATAAAGTATACCCTGTGTAATACACAGAAAACCCACCATATAATCCCACACATGGTGCAAAACAGGAATTAAAATGTGAAATTGAAAGTATAAAGTACACATTAGACAGGGAAGACACTAACAGTCAACAGGGAACAGAACATGCAGTCTGTGTAATCAGAGACATACCCAGGAAAGTAGATCAGAATGAATATGACTCCGATTAGGGGTGTGCCCCCACAAAGTAACCTTTGCCACAAATTTTAAACGTGGAAAGGACGGACGGCCGTTAGTGGATGTATGGGTGGAGGGGACACTAGGAAAAGATGTCCTGCTTGATACAGGGGCAGCAGTATCAGTCACTAACAAACAGTTACCTGTAAATCAGTTAAAAAAATCTTACATTCAAGGCTTTGATGACAGCACGTGCATGGCCATAAGCAGTAAGCCAGTTAAAATATGTTTCACAGAAAATGGATCTTCAATACAGGGTACATTTCTTATGAATTCCAGTTGCAGAACAACAATCCTTGGGGTTCATATTCTCAGCCAACTGGGAATAGTAATGGATTTTAAAAACAAGGTTTTATGGTCAGACACAAAGGAAGACAGTTGGGATACAGCTCAGCAATTTCCTTGCTTTGTAATTGACGTAAGTAACTATAAAAAAGACATTACCAAAAGACAGCCACAGCTGCAAGATAAATGGGAGCAAATCAAATCACAATTTCAGCCCTTATGGGCTACATCAACGACAGACTGTGGTAAGTTAGCAGTACCAATGAGTGTAGGCAATCCTTCTGATTACATTCCTCCTTTTCAGAAGCAATATCCAATTCCCAAAGAGGCGGGAAAGGATATGAAGGGGTCTACAGAAGAATGGGAACAGGCAGGCATAATACAAAAGGGTCATAGTCCCACAAATTCACCAATTTGGCCAGTGAAAAAGAAAGATGGTAGCTACAGATTAGTTATTGATTTATGTAAGGTCAATCAATTCACAACTCCTCGTGCACACCTGGTTCCAGGAGTGCCAGAACTGGCAGCGAGGATAAAACCTCAGAGTAAGTGGTTTACAGTTATTTATTTAGCTAATGGATTTTTTGCAGTTCCTTTACAAAAGGAAGATTGGCAACGGTTTGCTTTTACCTTTGACAATCAACAGTATGTGATGACGCGGCTGCCACGGGGATTTCAAAATAGTCCTGTGATTTTTCACCGAGTAGTAGGGGAGGTTTTAAAACTCTTAGAGACAGATGATAGTGTCATCCATTACATTGATGACATTCTTATACAGTCAGAGACAATAGAGCTGCAAGAGACACTTCTTAAGAAAGTTCTAGGTACTTTGCAAGATGCAGGATTCAAAGTCAACAAGGACAAAGTTCAGGTCTTTGGGAACTATTGCACGTCCCACTGGCAGTTCCCCTTGTGAGAAAAGAGTGAAAGGAATTTTGGAATTACCTCAGCCATTAACAATTCCAGATTTGCATAAATTTCTAGGTATCATGAATTATAACAGAGAATTTATAGAGGGTTATGCGGCAGCTGCCGCTCCCCTATATAAAATGTTAGTAGAACAAAAGGAAGAACCCTGGTTAAGTTGGGGACAGAAGGAAGAACAGGCTTTTGAGCTACTAAAAAAGAAATTGACACACGCTACAGAATTCGTAGCACCTGATGGACAGCAAGATTTTATTTTACAGGTAGCAGCAGGAAGTGAGACTATCTCGGTAGTCCTCCTGTAGTACTGGCCTCAACAAAATGGGAGCAAGGCAGAAAAGACACTCCGACTAGTGACTTTCTGCAGTCGAATGTTAACCCTGGTTGAAAAGGGATATCACCCATGCATACAACTATTGTTAGCCATATATTGGGGAATTAGACAAAATACTTGACAGTTTTTTCAAAAATAATTGTACAGACAGCACAGCAATCTATATTATTTTGAATTCTATGGAAATGAATAAGATCACAGAGGGAGTGAGACAAACCATTTTTGCAAAATGGATGACTTTATTCAGTACAAAAAATGTCCAAATTCAGACAGGGGACAAGTATTATCGCTCAGATTTGGCTAACTATAAGGGAGGACTTCATAATTGTGTTGAAAGCTTACAACATCTGGAAATTTCACCAATGAATGCACATTTTCAAGGCGGCTTACCCACAGTTTATGTAGATGGGGCCAGGTTTTGAAAAGATAGGAAATATTTAACAGGATTTGCGGTGATCCCAGGAGATGGATAAGAGCCTATCGTGAAGAAATTGCCAGGTTACATGTCAGTCCAAAGGGCAGAGTTAGAAGCAGTCAAATATGTTTTACAACATTTTGAGCCAGTCAACATTTACAGTGACAGCGCTAATGTGGTAAATTCACTGTGTTTACACATGGTAATTTGGGCCAGGAGGGGATTTGAACACAGTGTTGGCAAACCCCTCAAACATGCTCCAGTATTGTGGAAATTATGGGCATTGATTACCCAGAATGGCCTGCAGGGAAAATTTAGCATTGTAAAAATTAAGGCAGATCAAAAATGCAATACAGAAGAGGCTAGAGGAAATGATTTGGCAGATGCCAAAGCAAAACAAGCAGCAGAGACAGGTGAATGGTTAGAACTACATGAGCAATTTGAACATAAAAATCAAGTACTGTCAGTTAAAACGTTTGCACCAGTAGAAACAGAGGATTTAGCAACTCTTAAAAAAGAAAAAGGGATTCCCAAAGAACTAGATAAATGCATCCAGGAAGGGGATGGCAATCAAGACATTTTTGTATATCCAATGCCGGACAAAATGAAAATACCCCATCTCCCAGGGGATTTGGCCAAGCAATTGGTCGAGTACAATCACAAAATTTTGGGCCACATAAGTACAGAAAAGTTATGGAGTATAGTCAAACAGAAGATGTGGAATCCATGTCTAAAGAAGCTGTGTAAAACAGTTTTAGAGGAATGTTTGGTTTGTTTACAAATCAACGCCAGTATAAAGAAACCTCAATTGCATAGGGTGCCAGTGGCAGATGAGCCATGGTATGCTATTCAAGTGGATTATGCAGGGCCCCATTGCAAATGGAGGATACAGATACCCATTAGTGGTAGTTGATGTATTTTCAAAACGGGTAGAAGTAATACCCACCAAGAGTATGACAGCTAAAACTACAGGTGAGGTACTTTGGAAAAACATTTTTGTCCATTGGGGATGGCCTTGAATCAGTCAGACAATGGACCGCAGTTTACAAGTCAAATAATGTGGCATTTGTGCAAGCAGCTGGGGATCCAGCACAGGTTTCACGTTCCATATCACCCACAATCCAATGGGATTGTTGAATGAATGAATCGAACAGTCAAAGAGAGATTTAAAAATGTATGCCTGGAAAAAGGTAAGGACTGGATAAGACATCTGCCAGGGATTCTACTGGGCATTAGGGCAACCCCTAACAGAAAAACAGGAATCTCATCCTTTGAAGTAATGACCGGGAGAAAAATGCCCCTAACACTCCCCTGCAACCCAGAACCGGTAGAAAACTGGCCATTATTGACAGCAGTAGAACACCAGAAATGGATAAGAAACATACAGGGGGTATGCAATACTATTGCCAGGGAAGAGGCTTACTGTCTGTGGAAAGAAATTCCAGACATTCCTATAGAATTGGTTCTACAGAAAGGGGACAAAGTCCTTGTAAAGAACTTCGTGAGAGAAGAATCATGGAACAGTAATTGGAAGGGACCTTATGAGGTAGTTGAGCAAAAAGGATGGTTAGTGTACAGAGTTCAAAGGATATAAAAAGAAAAAAGAAATCCCAGAAAACAGACAAACAAAAGAAATACACTATGTTAGTTCATATAGATCAGAGTAGATTAATAAAGAGCCACACACAGAAATAGAAAAGTAATATTCTTTCTAAAATTTATTTTTAGATGCAGGGGAGCCCAGTAAATTTGGAAATTCCACCAGAACAAGAAAGCCTATGGGAAAATCCATTTAAGCAGGAAATCACAGAAAAGGAGCGATCGGAAGAAACAAGGAAAAAAGTTGTTGTAGAGCACCTATAAGTATTTGCATAGCCATGGTATTCATGATAGTAGTATATGCTTTATATACTTGGTATAGTATAGAAATATATAAAGATTTTGAAAAACAAGCAAGGAAAAGCTTTGAGAACTTAACTGAATGCTGTAAAATACAACCAACGCCTAGTAAATCAATTAGTAAAAGAAATGTAGAACAAATCCAAGGGTATAACAATGGCCAAAGCAGAAAAACAGTCCAGCAGATACCAAACGATTTCTTTATTAAAAAATGTGCACAAAACAGTAAGCGCTTTCACGTTGTAATAACGCTTCCTCAGACTTCAATAACATGCCAATGAAACTCAATCTATTTGTAGCATACTCATTCAACCTGCAACTTGTTAACCTCTTAACTGATAGTACAAGTTCGAGTAACTATAACTACAATGCACTTAATTCATCAACTAGTGTCCAACAGAATAGACAGCATATATTCATAGGCATGAATACAGAAGAATAAACACAAATATTAAAAATAGATGTTAAAAACATTTCACAATTACTATGATAACATAAAAATACATTTGCTTTTTATAAAAAAAAATATATATATATATATATATATATATATATATATATATATATATATATATATATGTATATATATCAATGTTGAAATGGCTTGGCTGCCAAAAATGGTTTTAAACTTGTCTTCTCATTCAGCCCATAATAGTGTGCCTGCAGCCTAATAATCCATTTATTTTCTATCTCTTCAGTGTGATTCTTGATGTTACCTAATCTACTAGTCCTTCTCACTAATTCTAGGACTCTAAATTTAAAACAATGTTGAAGCCCATTTTCTAGTATATGACGTGCTAAAGCATTGGATGTGTTTTCTTTATTAATCGCATAAAGATGTTCTCTTATACGTTCACGGAGGGTTCTATTAGTTTTCAAAAGCAGAAAAAATAAGCCAGCAACAAGTGGACCGCTCATAAATATGTAGTTTAATAATAAACTACTTAAGCAACATAAAGGCTTACAAACAAACCGGTTTCGGCCCGGATTTAAACCTGGCCTTCTTCAGTGTTAAACATAGAAGCCAATCATGAAGTCTTTTATATAATCATGACAAAATTATGATTGGTTGACAAAAACCACTATGCTCATGAATATTTAACAAAAATGTACTTTCAAAATTTATTACAAATATTCATTAAGCCCTGGGCTAAAAAGTGCACCAAGTTTGGTGATCCAATTCTTTTCTTTCACATCAAGTTTTTTATGCCAGCCACATTTGTTAGTTCTATCGCCAATGATTTTATCAATAATTGTGAAATGAAATTGTGCCCTATTGTGTACAAGTGTATGTTTATATAGGGCATTAGATGTCTTTTTACATCTAATGTCACTCAGATGTTCTGACATACGCAATCTAAGTGGTCGAGACGTTTGCCCAACATAGAATGAGTGACAGGTACAACCTGCCATGTATATGGCCCAATCAGTATTACAGTTGGCAAAGAACTGAATATCAAAAACTCTGTCACTATTCCTACTAGTGAATTCTTTTGTTTTCACCATATGTCTACAGTTAACACAATGACCACAAGGAAAACAACCCATGAGTTTATCCCCCAAAATAGTTGTTTGATATACCTGGGGTAAAGTAGATTCAAAATGATGTTTATAATGATTGAAGTGTCCCGCTAGATTCTTTCCTTTACGGAAAGAAAATGAACATTTTTTAGGAATAAGTGTGTTGATTCTAGCATCCGCTTCCAATATATTCCAATTATCTTTAATAATGTTCATGAAATTATTAGTATTTCTGCCAAATGTGGTTGTGAAACGCAATATATTGTTCGTAGTGGGTTTCTTCTTGTATGTCAAAAGATTTGGTCTATGTAAACCAGAGGCATAGTTTCGAGCCATTGTAACATATCCTGAGTTGTAGCCCCTATCCATAAATCTGTTATGTAAATCTTGAGCATGTTGAGCAAAACTGATGTTGTCAGAACAGTTACGTCTGATTCTAATAAATTGTGATTTTGGAATGTTTTTTGCGATATGCTTTGAATGAAAGCTGGAGGCGTGGAGCATGGTGTTATATTGGGGAAACTTCCTATAGATTTCAGTTTTTAGAGTATTATCCATATTTCTAGTTACCAAAACATCTAAAAATGTTATTGATTTTCGATCATAAGTAATAGTGAACTGTATTCCCCATTTGTTATCATTCAGGTATTCCATAAATTCCTGAAGATATGAAACATCAGATCTCCACACCATCCAGCAATCATCCAAATATCTCCGCCAAATATCAATTTCAGGTAGGAACAAATTATGAGAATCATCATAAATCATAATTTGTTCTATATAAGCCATAAACAGATCAGCATATATAGGGGCGAAAGACGCCCCCATTGCTGTACCTCTGATCTGCAAAAAGCATTCCTGATTATAGAAAAGAACATTTTTGGTCAACACATGCTCAGTCAGATTTAACAAGAAGGTATTAAATCCTGGTTGGTACATATTAGATTTATAAAGCCAAAATTCAATAGCATCCAGTCCGGCCCAATGTGGAATATTAGTATATAATGAGCACACATCCAATGTACAGAGCCACCAGTCCGATTCCAACTGCATATCATTAACAATACCCAAAAATTGAGTAGTGTCCTGTATTCGAGATCTAACAAATGACAACAGAGGCTTCAAATGCATAGTCAGAAATTCAGAGAGTGGCTCGGTGAGTGAGCCCATACCCGACACAATGGGCCTACCTGGTGGATGTAAAAGGTCCTTATGTATTTTTGGCAGAAAGTAAATATATTGTCTAATAGGGTCAGAGATAGTTAAATGATGTAGTGTTTTTTTGGTTATAATCCCATTATCAAAAGCAGAATATAAAAAACCATCAATTTCCTTTTTAAATACAGGAGTGGGGTCTAGTGGCATTTTAATGTAGTATCGAGCATCATCCAATTGTTTATGTGCTTCGATATCATAATAACTCCAATCCAACACAACCACTGCTCCTCCTTTGTCTGCATTGATAATGACCAAATCTTTATTACGTACTAGTTCTTCCAAACAGGACATCTCACCATCAGTCATATTATTGGGCATAGGTAAACAGTGATTAAATTGAAAATGTAACTCATTAAGTACACTACGTAAAAATAAGTTAACAGTTGGATGCATAGGGGGTGTGAAAGATGAAGCGTGATATTTAAAAATATCCATTTGTAACTGTTCAACATCCCCTTTGTCCTGAAAAAATAATTTGAGATTAATAAGTCTGCAAAATGAAAATAAATCTTGTGCAAAATTATCCTCAGAAACAAAAAAAACAGGAATGAAAGATAATCCTTTGTTTAATAGAGATATTTGTTCAGCAGTAAGTACAGTGTTGGAAATATTACATACATTATTTATTTGTTCGTCAGTACTTCCATCAAATTTTGTAGACTTGTAACTTTTCTTGTGTTTCCTGCCACCCCTCCTCCCTCTGTATTCCCTAAAGGGGGTATATAGTTTTTTCGTTTAGGAGTTGGGGAATCCATGGTGGACTGTGTTTCTGTATCTGTCCCTGATGAGGTATCATAATCAGTAGATTCAATATTATTGCCACGTCCTTTAAGTATAGAACGCGGTCGTTTCCTTTTGGAATTAGATGAATTTTTGTTTTTGTTTTTATTATGCCCTTCTTGAAATCTAACGTGTCTTATATTTTTAAAAGGTTGCCCCTTCTCATAATCAGAAAGATCACAAGAGAATTTTTTAAGTTTTCTTTCTTTTAGAACAGTATCAAAATTGAGTAATTCAGTGCTAAGTTTTGATAATAAAGCAGAAAAGAAGGTTTCATTTTGATAATAATTACAGTCCTCAATAGATTTTAACACTTCACTGGTTTCTTTATCTATAATCCTAATGTAGTAATCAGATAAAGAGCTAACAAACTTCATTGAACACTCTTGCTGAATGGAAGAGTATTCTGTAGTTAGACTTTCATCAGGGTCTGACACCAGAGGCTGAATTTTGACCCTCAGACCCCTAGGGCAAATGCCCTTAGCCAAATAGGCTTTGAGTAATTTGTGGTGCCAAACACAAGATCTCAGTGTTTTGAGATTTTTATTTAATTCAGCAAAATGTTTTTCACATTTTTGTTCCGGCTTCATTGGAATAGTTTTCCCAGAGCCCACACAGTCATCACCAATACCAAAGGGTGCAAGATCATCCTTATCTGATGATAAATCCAAAAATATTTGGTTCAAGTCCATGATGGTATTTGTATTCAATAATACTAATTCAGTTACTGAATGCTAGGTCAAAATAATAATATTCAAAACAACCACGTCCTGTGCGTAATATTGATAATAATCAAACAATAATGGCAATATATTATCGGTGCCAATATAATACACCCTGTAGCCACGTCATACACAGGACAATAATGGTATAGTAGCTCCAGCAATAGAGGACAAAATTAGAGTCAAGTGTTGGGCACCCAAATCACCAAATTAATACAAATAAAAATTATTCTAATGGTCCAAGAAGAAAAAGCACAACCCTGCTTGCAGACCCTGTGTTGTTCAATGAAATCTGAGTGTTAATGAAATCATATATTCCAACTATAATGTATATTCCAAGAACATACATAAGAATCATCCACTAATAGTAACAATGTATAGACTCCCAAATCAGAATATATCAAAGGTCAGTATTATAGTAGTGAATATATCACTAAACAGTATACCAAAAAAACATTTATGGACTGTCCAATATATAGAATACAGGAATGAATACCCTATATTTCAAATATAGATCATATCTAATATATTAGAAACAATATCCAGGACCCTATAGTAAATTGCTCTTAGATAAAGTAGACTTGAAAGCAACTGAATTCCCTTATTTAATAATGTCCTAATGTTAATCAGATCATGTGTTATAACTATTATGTATGCTCCAAAGTCATCCACTAGTGATAGTAGTATGTAAATACCAATAGTCAATTATTTTGGAAAATCTTGAAAAATGTGATGGACAATGTACCTGGTACCATTTATCAGTTTGAAAGACAAACTATTATATATATATATAAAGATACCTCATATATTTATACTGGGGCTATACTATCCCACTAATAATTGTTAATTATGGCACAGACACAATAATCATATAGATTACACAAAACAATCAGTACTTCAATTATTAATATTGTAATATACTAATATAAAAAATATTTAACAAGGTGTTCATACAACATCCAAAAATGAAGTCCCTATATTTCACAGGTAGTTGTTGTCCCTATATTTCACAGGTAGTTGTTGTATATTATAATAAGCACAATCATTAGGGTGCTGAAATCAATGCTTTAAGAAAAAGGGGCAACAAAAGTACAAAAGAAAAATATTTTTGGTTAATTTCAACAAACAACTTAAGAGACAAGCTATTTTGTTAAGTAACAAATAATACTAGCTTGTTTGTATGACCCTAACAATGTTAGTATACAGTATAACAGTTGACCACCAAAAGGTTCAATAATGTTTGCATCAAAAAAGATAGATAATACTACCTCCTAAATCTTATTTTTATAAAATTGTACTGTCGTACTAATAATTGTGACACAAACACAATTAGTCACCATTAGTTGTTCATACAAACTCAAGATGTTCTTGCTATCACCTATGGGCACAAATATATTTGTTACTTATATTTATAAAACATTCAAAAGTTTTCAAGAACACCAGAATGTCCAAAAGACCACTGAAAATTACAGTCCCTTTAGAAGTATCTGATTAGTTTCGTGATTAAATCCAAACGCGATGAAATACAATTATGTCCGCCAAAAATTATCTTCAAGGAAACCTGAGAAAAGTTCACAACTACTTCCGAATAGAAGAAATAATCATAAATGGAATCTCGACCCTTATAAATCGAAGCTGCAAGCTTCTATGTAAAAGTATATTCAAATAGTAGCCCACACACAAAACGCTGATGGCACTTGTCCCTTTTCAACACTTGGCAAAATGCGTAACAGTCAAAAGATTGTAATAATAATACGACGTCTGCCCCATTCTCATAGTTCTAATAAGAGAACTGCGATTGTTGCCCTTTTAGTAATAGTCTTTCACCGCAAGTAAACAATATGGATTCTCAGAGAGATATACCAAACCAGTTAGATGAATGACGACTCACCAAATAACATATGCGAGCCCATCTGTAGTTGACAACAATTCCAGTAGAGTTGGCGTGAATAACAATTCAACTCTGTTCATAAATACTTTGATAGCGTAGCCAGCTTATCACAAAAACAGAGTCTGGAGCTGGTCTGCTCGAAAAATAGAACAGTTTAAACCAAAAGAATCATCCAAATTGGGTTTAAAAAGTTTGTAAAGTACAGCAATTTAGTCAGCCAGATAAGATGCGACGAAAACGCCGACACAGTCCACCATGGATCCCCCAGCAGGAAGTAAACCAACGTTTAACCTCCAAAATAACCCCTGCACGCAAGGAGTTGCACGGCTAGAAAAATATCAAAATCAGAAAAAATAAGCCAGCAACAAGTGGACCGCTCATAAATATGTAGTTTAATAATAAACAACTTAAGCAACATAAAGGCTTACAAACAAACCGGTTTCGGCCCGGATTTAAACCTGGCCTTCTTCAGTGTTAAACATAGAAGCCAATCATGAAGTCTTTTATATAATCATGACAAAATTATGATTGGTTGACAAAAACCACTATGCTCATGAATCTTTAACAAAAATGTACTTTCAAAATTTATTACAAATATTCATTAAGCCCTGGGCTAAAAAGTGCAAGTGTTAAACCTGACTGAGCATGTGTTGACCAAAAATGTTCTTTTCTATAATCAGGAATGCTTTTTGCAGATCAGAGGTACAGCAATGGGGGCGTCCTTCGCCTCTATATATGCTGATCTGTTTATGGTTTATATAGAACAAATTATGATTTATGATGATTCTCATAATTTGTTCCTACCTGAAATTGATATTTGGCAGAGATATTTGGATGATTGCTGGATGGTGTGGAGATCTGATGTTTCATATCTCCAGGAATTTATGGAATACCTGAATGATAACAAATGTGGAATACAGTTCACTATTACTTATGATCGAAAAACAATAACATTTTTAGATGTTTTGATAACTAGAAATATGGATAATACTCTAAAAACTGAAATCTATAGGAAGTTTCCCCAATATAACACCATGTTCCACGCCTCCAGCTTTCATCCAAAGCATATCGCAAAAAACATTCCAAAATCACAATTTATTAGAATCAGACGTAACTGTTCTGACAACATCAGTTTTGCTCAACATGCTCAAGATTTACATAACAGATTTATGGATAGGGGCTACAACTCAGGATATGTTACAATGGCTCGAAACTATGCCTCTGGTTTACATAGACCAAATCTTTTGACATACAAGAAGAAACCCACTACGAACAATATATTGCGTTTCACAACCACATTTGGCAGAAATACTAATAATTTCATGAACATTATTAAGGATAATTGGAATATATTGGAAGCGGATGCTAGAATCCACACACTTATTCCCAAAAAATGTTCATTTTCTTTCCGTAAAGGAAAGAATCTAGCGGGACACTTCAATCATTATAAACATCATTTTGAATCTACTTTACCCCAGGTATATCAAACAACTATTTTGGGGGATAAACTCATGGGTTGTTTTCCTTGTGGTCATTGTGTTAACTGTAGACATATGGTGAAAACAAAAGAATTCACTAGTAGGAATAGTGACAGAGTTTTTGATATTCAGTTCTTTGCCAACTGTAATACTGATTGGGCCATATACATGGCAGGTTGTACCTGTCACTCATTCTATGTTGGGCAAACGTCTCGACCACTTAGATTGCGTATGTCAGAACATCTGAGTGACATTAGATGTAAAAAGACATCTAATGCCCTATATAAACATACACTTGTACACAATAGGGCACAATTTCATTTCACAATTATTGATAAAATCATTGGCGATAGAACTAACAAATGTGGCTGGCATAAAAAACTTGATGTGAAAGAAAAGAAATGGATCACCAAACTTGGTGCACTTTTTAGCCCAGGGCTTAATGAATATTTGTAATAAATTTTGAAAGTACATTTTTGTTAAATATTCATGAGCATAGTGGTTTTTGTCAACCAATCATAATTTTGTCATGATTATATAAAAGACTTCATGATTGGCTTCTATGTTTAACACTGAAGAAGGCCAGGTTTAAATCCGGGCCGAAACCGGTTTGTTTGTAAGCCTTTATGTTGCTTAAGTAGTTTATTATTAAACTACATATTTATGAGCGGTCCACTTGTTGCTGGCTTATTTTTTCTGCTTTTGATATTTTTCTAGCCGTGCAACTCCTTGCGTGCAGGGGTTATTTTGGAGGTTTCTATTAGTTTTCCCCACATAATATTTCCCACATGATTGACACTGTGCTAGATATATAACATCCCTAGTCCTACAATCAGCATAGCATTTGAATTTATATCTATGTCCTGTGTATGGATGTATGAAAACATTGTCAGCTGCTATATACTGGCATTGATGGCATGTCCGGCAAGGGAAAGTGCCTTCTCTGCAGGACTGTAGGAACCCTGCATCTGTCTTCTCATAGCATAACAGCCTTTTAAGTGATTTCATATTCTTATATGCTATTCTTGGTTTGTGTTCCACTATGTTCATGATCTGTTCATCCATGGCTAAAATCTTCCAGTTTCTCTCTAGTATCTTTCTGATCTGACAATTCCTATTTGTAAAGGGGATAATAAGTCTGTTTCTCTCAACCTGTTGCTTATCTTTTCCTGGATTACTTATTTCCTTTTTTCCATGGAAGAATGGTCTACCTTTGCTTTTCCTTAACTTATCACTTGATACTATGGTGGCCTGTACAATTTCCTTATCATATCCTCTAGATATAAAATTATGGGATATTCTTTCTTTTTGTTGAGCATAAGCTTCTTCACCTGTTGTACGTTTAGAGGTCCTAAGGACCTGATTAGTAATGATATTCGAATGAACATGTTTAGGGTGCATGCTGGTATGGTGTAAGAGGCTATTTCTCCAACAGGGCTTTCTAAACATAGCTGTTTCTCTCCCATTAGATCCTTTTGTCAACTGAACATCAAGGAATTCAATCTTAGTATATGAGTATATACCTTCAAATTCAAGGAACTCAGCTATAACTTTCTGCTTTGGCCATTGTTATACCCTTGGATTTGTTCTACTTTTTTGGATTTACTTCGTCACAAGGGTATTTCACTTGTCAGGAAGGTTTGTTTGTTTTTCCTAGTAAAAGAAATGTACCTACAGAAAAAAATGCAACCAAGTACAAAGTAAAGTATAAGATGATTTCACCCTATTGGGGGAGACCAGGAAAAATGACATGGCAAAAAGAAAAAAATACCAATAAGACCAAAAAGGGAACTTATGCATTCCAGGGCCGTTACAAAAAAGGTAGGTTATGAAGAAAAAATGAGGGGAAATACTCCAACATAATAAGTCACGAGAACAGGGACACCATGATTAGGCACCTAAAGTTAATACATTTTTGGCCATGCAAAAACACATAACAAATCAAATTATTGGGTTTATAGCCACATTCCTTACAGTAGAAGGATGCCATTACATGCAGTTCCAGTAAATATTACAGATATAGGGTTTATGTTTAAAGGATCTTTTAAAAACAAGGTTATAAACCAGTCAGTCTTAAAAGAACATCTACAATTAATTAAGGCAGAAAGAGAAATACTTTGTTTTCAACAGAAAGGGACAGTAAGGGTGGGTATTAGCAACTGCAACTATTCCATCACCCTACATCACCTATGGTCACAAGATAAGCTTGAGTATCATGGGGCAGTTGATAAAATAAAAACAGATTGGGAATCAATACATAACACTTCTTTTAAGGAAGACATGAAAGAGTTTTTTTTTTTTTTAATGGAGCTATGAATAACCTAATAGGCCAAGAAAATGTTACAATATTTTGGCAAGTGGTTTCTTTTTTGTATGTGGACAAAATGCATATAAATGGCTGCCAGTAGCTGGCAAGGATCTTGTTACATTGGGTTTGCAATTCCAATAATGAGAATCACTCATACACTGCCAGAAGAAAGGGTTAGAAATCACCGAGAGAAAAGAGAGGTTCATGATGATTTCTCCAAACTTGGAGAAGACTTAAAACAGCTGGATTTAGGGGATGGTGTCATCTCAGGGGCTGGAATTTTTCCCCTGGTATGGCACTGCCAAGGCAATATGGGAATTAAGAAAGGTTGCAAAGTTAATGGAAGCATTAGCAAATGCAACATATGGGGATATCTCAGATATAACAGAAGAAATGGTAGCAATAAGGACATTGGTCCTCCAAAACAGAATGGCTTTTGATTACTTGCTGGCTAGTCAGGGGGGTGCATGTGCTTTAATCAAAATGGAGTGCTGTACATATATTCCTGATAAATCAGAGTCCATACATCAACATTTAGATAGAATTGCCGAAGTTTCCTCAAAGGTTAGGAAAACATGGAGTACAGAATGGTCAGATTGGCTAAGTGGATTGTTCTCAGGATGGTGGGGTACTATAATTTCCGCATTAATTGCTCTTATTGTCATTATCTGCTTAATTACAACAGTTTGCAGGTGTGTTAAGATTTGTGTTAATAAAAGTATTAATCAAGTAACAGTCATTGGTAATGTAACACTCTTTGAAGAGATAACCTTAACTGCAAGGGATACGTATGTTGCAATGGACCAAGGGATTCAAAGTACTGAAGATCGTATTTGTGTTGTAAATTGACTTACAATTTTCTTGGTTTTAATTAAAAAGGGGGAATTGATAGAGATTGTATAAATTAAAATGCTTTTCCCAAAATTAAACTGTGTGTGCAGTAAAAGAAAATGCAAGGCCAAACAGCAGTTTTCAAAATAATATGGCTTGCTTTGCAAGAACAGTTAAGTGATGATCTTTTATTTCTTGTAAATGTTCAGCTTAGATATTAATGACATATACCTGTGGGCTTATGGCATCCTGTTATAGAAAAAAGGAAGTTACACTGACATCTCAAACAGAAACTTTGCATTACAGGGACTTTTTCATCTCAAGAATAACTTGGACTTTATATTTGTCATTTCAAGAGAAACTGTCCAGGTAAGAAGTAACTAATGGACTTGTTCATGATACATACAAGAACTTTGCATCAACGGGGACTTTACCGAAAGATGACATGGAGAGACTTTTTGTGAAGTTCTCAGAAACAGAACCAAAGAAGGGCATAAATCATGTAAACCAGAAGAACAAGTCACAAGGACATTAAAAATAACATTGGTTGACATTTAAAAAAGGTATATAAACTGGACAGTATGTTTCACTCTTTAGTGACGTTTTTGGACTGAGTGTTCATCGGTCTATAGTTATATGTGTCTAGCTATGTTATAATAGAATTGAAAGAACTCTGACAGAATTAACTGTATGACAAGAATTTGTACTAATACAAATAAATATTAACAGATACAGTAGTACGGTGTCTGTCTGGTCACAGCTAATAATATTTTACAATTATGATGACCTGCTTCACAGGGATGCAGCCAAGCTTCAAAAGAATGTCAATGGGGTGTGGAGTCAGCTCGCAGATCCCTACAGTAAGCACCAATATTCTATGTATTCCTTAGTACACCTATGGATTTTATAGATATTTATTTGACCCATATATATCACGTACATGTTTTTATAAACATGTTTTAGTTGCTGTGTGAATTAGATCTTGGGGATAATTCACTGGACTTTGTATGTACTGCCCTCTTGACTATATGTGTGATAGCCATGTTGTTATTTTAGTTAATAATTGAATAACATTAACAATGCCCTTTAAAGATTTTGAAGATGTACATATGTTTTTCAACATCTAACTACATAATTTCACACAGCCACTGTCCTTGTGCATCACTGATGCCTATAGTGCCTAGGCCATTGATGAATGTGCATTTCATAGTTTTCTGTTGTAGTCCCACTAGCTGAAACCTATATATCAACTAGATGTTTTTATAAAACATGCTTTAACTGCTGTGAGAAGTAGCTCATTGGAATAATTCAGTGGACTTTGTACGTACTGCCCTTTTGACTACCATACCGCCATATTTTAAAACTAACTGTGCTTTACGGTCGGGCAGCATTGACCCTCGTGGTATGTAACTACTAAATATTGCTCTGATTCAACATTTATTAGATAAATATAACTGCAACTTTATCTGTTGTTTTGAATACCGATAGTAATTTGATCAAGAAACCTTGCTTGTAGTCATGTTTGTATGCACTGTGTAGATGCAACTTGGCGTTTTTGTAACAAAGTATGTGGTAAAAGTAAAAGCACATTAGCGTTTTCTCTGATGCTACTTTAGAAATTGATTTAAATGTTAGATCTGGATGCGACTGTGCTTTAGCGACTGTGTAAAACCTGATAACAGCGTTTTATTTGACCTTTGCTGCCAAACGCTGCAGTTGAAAGTAATTGCTTGCTAGTCCTACTTTTCTGGTCGACGAATGTAACCTCAATTTCTAGCTAGATACAAAGCATTTCATACAGCAAATACCTAATGTCAGCTATTTAACTAGTGTATTATCAGATAAACAGAGTGCTTAGTGGAGGATACATGAGTTGCCAATAGGAAGGAAATTACTGCTTGATACTGCATTGTGTAATACTGTCTGTTCCTACACTAAACACTGTGAAAGTTATTCTCTTTCTGTTGCCTCCATCTTAGGTAGCCCCAATTCCAGTTGCCTACCGAGTGGCACTCAGGACCCTCAGGACCCCACCAGTGCGAACGCATAAGCAACTTTTTATACCCATAAAGAGACTCAGGGTAAATAAATATCTACCCCTTTCACTGTACTTTGCCAAACACCTTGTACTGTAATTAAGGTACCAGGCTGAATTAAATCTATTGAGCACAGGTTCCTTCTACATTAATATCAACAGAAAAGAAACAAAAGTAAAGGAACAATAATAGAACTTAGGAAGCTACCATTAAACCTGGCTTCCTCTAAGACCCAGGGAAATCCGGTGGTGTAGTCCCCGCTCCGCTTCGCCCTCGCTACGCTCGGGCTTGCTCCGCTCCCCTCCCTGCCCCCTATTCCCACCCGCCCCCACTACCTCTACATTTATTTGGTCATCAAGCCCATCCCCATTTCCACCACCCAATCAGAACTGTCCACTCCCCCCCATCTCTCTGCCACTCCCCACCACCAAACCTAACCCGCCCACCTACCGAACTTTCTCCATTCATCTCACCCTACTACTACCTCCAGCCTCCTGCTGACTTAGGTATCGCCCCTAGCCCTATTGACGCTGAGATCTCAGCCTCACCATGGACAAAACCTCATTTACCACCCTCCCCCTAGTACTTTTACTCCTCATTTTACCGTATCTCTTAACAGCCTATGAAGCACAAGCCCTAACTAGTATCTACCTTCCTAAGGGTCAGACCTCCTTGTATTCCCAATTTACCACTACTCTTATCCCCCCTTCTCCCTACCCTACTACTCACCTCATCCCTAAAAGTACACACTACATGCTTAGGTACCCTAAAGTATCCACATTTAGAGAACAGCTTAAACTACTAATTAGACTACAAAAAATACTAGATTATTTGAAAAAATCCATCACTAATGACGGGGACATCCACCCTAACCCAGGCCCTCTTAGTGACCCAGACCCTAACCTCCGCCATGCAACTAGCAGACCTGCGGACTCCCTTTTTTTGCTCCATCTCAATATTAGAAGTATTAACAATAAAGTACACAGCTTGCATGCTATGCTTGATATCCACTCCCCGGACATAATGTGTTTATCAGAAACTTGGCTCAAACCAAGCACCAAGGATGAGGAAATTATCCCTCCTGGATATAACATCATCAGGGCGGATCATTACAACCAAAAGGGTGGCGGAATAGCTGTGATGTTCAAGAACTCCTTGAGCATCACAACGAATTCACTGCAACCCCCAAAAGTTCCAAACCTGGAACTGATTGCTCTTAAGATATCCCTAAACAGACAAAAAAGTATTAATCTCATAGTAACCTACCTACCACCAGGCAAAAATGTAGAAAATCTTGAACAAACCCTTAGTTGGCTTGCTAATAATTATCCACAAGAAACAATAATATTAGGAGATGTCAATATAGACTGGTCTCTCTACTCGGCCCAATCAAATCCACTCCCCATTAACTTACATGGTTTTTCCCAAAATATTCTTTCTCCCACGAGAATTGGACATGCACAGCAAAAGGAGACTATAATTGACTGGATTCTTACTAATAGGAATTCAAATAGCTATACCACAGGGACCCTTCCCAATGACCTTAGTGACCACCTTGCTACCTTCATTATAAAACACAAATGTTCAAATAAGACTCCCCCCATAACTAGATTAGTAAGGTTTAGCAAAATTTTGTCCCTGACCAATTCCTAGCTGATCTCAAGGCTTGTAACTGGCACATCCTAAAAACCCTATCCTTAGACGAAAGTGTCTCATACTTCAACAACACTTTCCTCAAGATACTTAATTCCCATGCTCCTAATCGACTTACGAGAACTAAGGAATGTATAGCACCCTGGCTAACACAAGAAACTAAATCCAAAATTAGAATTAGAGACCAGGCCTGGAAAAGTGGAGAACCACAAAAACCCCTTTAGACTGCATCAAGTTCCTCCAGCTAAGAAATTCAACCAAAAAAGCTGTTAAATCTGATAAAAAACAATATTTTTGTCACCTCCAAGACAAACATCAGTATAATCCTAAAAAATTCTGGGCAGGTTTTAACCGCTTACTTCATCCTGGTAAGTCTACTACCCCTACCCCCGACAAACTCATCGACAATGACCCAACAAAATAGCCAATTCCTTTAATTCTTTTTTCACTGAGACCATCCAGTCCCTTGCCAGCAAGCTTCCCTCGCCTCCCTCAGTGCCAACTCCAATTACAAATACTACCCAAACGACCTTTAACCTACAACCCATCTCCACCTCCTTCATTCGCACACTCTTGAAAAAATTGAAACCAACCACCCTCGCGGCTGATCAGCTCCCTGCCAAATACCTACAAATAGCATCTGATGCCATAGCCTACCCGGTATCAATCTTGATCAACCGGACCATTTCTGAAGCATCTATTCCCTCTATCTGGAAAATCTCTTATATCATCCCCCTCCACAAAGGAGGGCCCTCCACTGAAACCTCCAACTATAGGCCCATAGCCATACTGTCTCCCTTAGCCAAAATTATGGAACGCTGTGTCCATAAACAACTCATTACCTACCTCACACATAACAACCTCCTATCAAATACCCAACATGGCTTCCGCCCCCATCACAGCACAACCACTGCTCTTCTCTCCTTTGTAGACTCAGTCAACCACAATCGCAACAATAAACTAATATCCTCAGCGCTCTTTCTAGATCTGTCGAAAGCCTTTGATATGGTCAACCACCAACTACTGCTTCAGGCACTGGAAACATTACATCTTAGTAAACTAACCATAAGCTGGTTTAATGCCTATCTCTCTAGTAGAAAACAGGCAGTCCAGTGGCAAAACAGCCTATCAGACCTACTCCCAACTAATATTGGTGTCCCCCAAGGATCTATCCTTGGTCCCCTTCTTTTCTCCATATTCATAAATGGCCTACACTCAACTATTCCCAAAGCCACCTGTATTCAATATGCAGATGACTCTACACTAATCTGCTCTGATGAATCTCTCGCCAAACTCCAAACCACAACCCAAAACTGCTTATCTGCTGTCGAAAAATGGTTCTTGGAACTTAAACTCTTACTTAACCCTGCCAAAACCAAATTACTTCTCTTTTTCCCCACCTCAGTGACTGCTCAAACTATAGAACCCCTCAACACCAACAATTCTACCTTCCATGTGTCCTCCAACAATGGGACCATTATCTACCCTGTATCCAATACCAAACTACTAGGGGTGACCATAGACCATAAACTTAAATTCGATATACATGTAAACTTAACTATTAAATCGGTTAACAGAAAACTTGGGTCGATGTATAGAATAAAGGCCTTCTGAACTCCGCACACCAAACTGACTATTGCCCGAACCCACCTACTCTCCACTCTCCTCTATGCCTCCCGATATTCTCCTTCCTAAACAAGAAAGAACTTAATAAGCTAACAACTACCTATAATCACATAGCCAGATTCATAACAGGAACGCCCTATCGCACTCATCACTGCCTAAATTTAAGGTCTCTTGAATGGCTGGAACTGTCCAATTTACTCAAATTCAACCAGCTTTCTGAGGCTTTTAAAATTATTAACCATCCAGGTAATACTCCCTCACTGAACAAAATACTTACCCAGTACTCCAACCTTAACTCCCTCAGGTCTTCCAAAAGTCTTCAAGTAAGGACCATTAAATCGAACAATGCTGGTGGTGACGCACTATATGCCAATTCCATTGGTAAATCCTGGAATGCACTACCAAACAACCTAAGACTTATGCCCTCTCAGCACCAATTTAAATTACATCTTAGAGCATACTTGAACTCCAAATGGTTATGCCCTTGTTCCTCTCCAGACTAACAAGCAATTGCCCTAGTCGTACCTAGGCCTCTCTTAGCCTCTGCTTAACCCAAAGCCAAAGAACACCCTATTCTAGCCCTCCTTGTCTGGCTGTTCTAATCTGTACCTTGTTAAATCATTTAATATTTCTTGCTTTCTCTTATTTGGTCTGTAAGCATCAGTGTATTTAATTGTACTCACTTGTTATAGGTTTATTATTGTATATGTATTAACCAGTATATTATCTTGTGTAACAACATCAATGTTTTTGTTAATCTAACTATGACCTTGGAGCTTTTCTCCCCGGGCCTCCACTGAAAATGGACATGTATCCAGTTGGACTAGCCCGGTCAACAAATGTAAAATAAAAATAAATAAAATTGACTAGGAGTGATATCCATGTTGTTATTTTTGTTAATAATGGAATAATAAAATTAACTGTCTTTTGAAGATGTACATATGTTTTTCAACATCTAACTACATAATTTCACATAGCTACTGTCCTTGTGGATCACTGACGCCTATAGCACCTAGGCTGCGGATGACTGCACATTTCTTAGTTTCCGTTATAGTCCCACTGTATCACCTATTGGACCATTATTAGGTGGAAGACAAACACATATATAACTTAGCTAGATCATTTTTCATATACAAGTACATAGACAAGTTTGTTTAATGTAAAAATTTAAATCCTTATCACTGGTTAAACATTTTGTTACGTATGTGTAGACAGGTGTTATGTCTTCAGTATGAGAGATGTCAAAATCCTTATTAAATGAGATTAGTCCCATTTTCAAAGAGTCTTTGAGCCCTAATAATGACTGAACGTGCCTTCTGACCACATAAAATATCAAATTGCAGCTTCTTCCTGCAGAGTTAATATGAAAGCAATACTGAGCCTTTGGTATGAATTTCTTCACCTCCATAAGCAACATGTTTTGCACACCTTGCCAAATCAAGCCTTTCACCTTTACATACTCTAGCAAACATTTCTACAGACATGACATTGCACTTAGAACCTTTGTCAACTTTGAGCTCTGTGGGTTTGCCATTTATCTGAACAGTACAAAATAAGTCATTCTTTGCCCTTAAATCTACTGCACTGACAGTTTCATGAAGCACTGACACATCATCAACATAAAAAGTAGGTTTGCCACAGACTAACTGATTAACTCATTTTTATTTATTTATTTATTTTACATTTATTAACCGGGTAGAGTCCAGCTGAGCAAGTAGCCCATTTTCAGCGAGACCCAGGGAGAAAAGCTCCATAACAATAGTACAAAAAGATTACAAACATTTTTAAAAGATTTACAAACAATATACAAAAATTTGACAGTTGCCAACAATCACAATTTACAAAAAAGGGCAATGTAAAGCAGAAAACATTACATTTACTAAGCCTTACTACAGACAGTAATATGAAACTCATTAGATATATAATTAAAAACCATTGTGGTATTTTCATTTGGTAGAAGTAAGACAAGAAGATAGCAGAATAGAAAACATTTGATCAAAGGCATGAGAAACTAGCCAGGAGTATTACAGGAGCATAGCCATTATTGAGTAAGGTATTCCTTAAGGAGTTTTTTTAAAGCTATGACGATCTATGTTTTTTAAGATATTCTGGGGTAATAGGTTCTACTGTTTGGCTACTTTGAAGGAGAAGAGAGAGCCAAAGTAATTATGGGACTTTGTTACCTTCAGTATAAGTTTATTGGATGATCTAAGGGTCCTATTTGCACTAGGTTGGAGAGTACAGGGCAGTTTTCAGGTTTGTGGATAATGGAGCAGGCAGTGGTGAACTGACTGAGTAATAGCAGATTGGGAAAGTCAAGCCAGTATAATTTTTGAAGAGCAAGGCAATGAAGGGTCTTGTTGGGCATATTAGCAGCAAACTTTGCTATTTTGTTATAGCAGGAATCAAGTAGATGGAAATCAGACTTGCGCAGGTTAGTGAAAAGTTGAAAACAGTAGACAGGAGGTGGGGTCTGACTGTGGCTAGTTTGGCATTTTGAGTAAGGTAAGGTTTGGCTCTATATAGTGCACCAAGTTTGATGTGAACTTTCTTAATTATGAGCGATATGTGTTTATTGAATGTTAGGTTGTTGTCTATTGTGACACCAAGTAATTTTGTTTGATTAACTGGTTCTACTATAGTGCCATTAGTGGAGTAGATGGAGAGAGGAGGTGGTTTTGCTTTGAATTTCCTGTTAGCGAAGATCATTAGTTTTGTTTTGTTTGGGTTTAGAATGAGTTGAAGTTCATTTAGGCAATTTTCAATATCTAGAAACGACTTTTGTAGTTTACCTTAGAATTTTTGGGGTATGGGAGCACAGCAAATAAGAGTAGTGTCATCTACATATTGAATGATAGAAGCAGATTTAGTAGCAGTGTTTAAACTTCTTGTGAATATAATAAAAAGGAGAGGGCCAAAGATGTTCCATTTTAATAGAAGAGTGTGGGCATTTTAATTTACAAAATCTTTTGAAATGATTCAATTTCCATTTATTACATTTGTGGCATTGCTGAACAAATGCTAAACACATTTCCCTTTTAAATTCATAATTAACACCACAGTTACAATAGTTGGCAATGAAAGTGGGTGGGGGCCCATGTTTTGAGTGTGCGGACTCACGTTTGTGCTTCACTGAGGCTGTGCAAAGTCTGGAATATGCTAGAAAGTTCTGGGGTTTACCAGTAGGCACGGCAGGGGCTGCCATGTGCTTGGGCCTGTTTCTTTTAACCACATGCTACATACTATCAACATGCGCTTTATCACTGCTTTCTACAAGTGCTCTCATTTGTAAGCATATTTGTGTGCTTTTCTGTTAGCTTGTATATGTGACAAATCTTAATGACCTTATTCAAAGTTAAATCACTGTCACTAAGCAAAATCTTTCTCACAGCAGCATCTTGTATACCATACACAAGTCTGTCCTATATCAACTAATCCCTTAAGTCACCAAATCTGCATGTTTTAGCTTTATTTCTCAGGTTAATTATATATGCTGCAAAACTTTGACCAGGCTTTTGATTCCTTGTATAAAATAAGTGCCCTTTCATTGTAACCCTTGTCTGGGGGTTACACATTTCTCTAAATGTATGTTTTAAGCACTCTAGGTCCTCCCTTGAATCAACCTGTACAACAATATGATGGTTTTCCCCTTCTCCAGCATAAATAGCAGGTGCATGCACAAATGAATACTCCCTTTCTATACCTTCTGATCCAGCTAAATTAAGTAGAGTAAATGCCACTGTATGGTCTTCTTTATCGGAAAATGCAGCCTATATGAAAATATCATACTCTTGCTCAAACACTCTCCAATTCACAACAATATTACTGTCAAACACAAGTGCAATGGGCTTTCGAAATCCTTCTGCCATGCCCACGAAGTATAAGCAAACACACTGAAAATATGGTCCTTGTAATTATGTACAAACAAACTGTTCTGTGAGCTTATAACAACATTCAAATGCACAATAAACTCTTCAAAATACTTTACTTTGCGAAATATGCTCCGTAATGGCTGAACTCTGCAAAATATGCCTTGTAATGGCTGTACTTTGTGAAATATGCCTTGTAATGGTTGTAAGCTATGAAATAGATTTACTGTAACACTACGCAAACATGCGAACACTTTATACACTTCTGAAAACTTGGATATCTTTGCTTAATATGAAAACACATATGCTTTGCAAAACAAATGCGGTAGTTTCCCTTTATTTTATTCGTTTTATGCAATCAGACTTTATTTCAAACATTTTCCATAGTAATTCGAATAGTTTTCAGTATCGTACATATTTGTTTATGTGAAAATTATTTAGAGCGTTCTGTATGCCTTGTTTCATATCATGCGAATAAGAAATAGTACTGAGCAAGTTTTATAGCTGAAATTCATTTCTGACCTATTTTATGAAGTATGCACAGTTTTGGGATGGCCTACTGCTGTATATTCCACCAATGTCTGGATAAGTGCGTTAAATCGTTTTTGCCAAGCTGTTTTAAACTTCATGCCCCTTTAGTATGCTGGTTCTAACTGCATACCCTTTGGATATGTTGTTTCTGATACCATGACCACTTCTGTCACCATGCCACTTGTCTGTCTCTATTACAAACAATAAGAAGGCTTGGGGTTTCGTTCAGATGCTTTAATATATACAAAAGCATAAGGATGGGTAGCAGCATCTTTAAATATGAATGAACTAACAAAGAATAACAGTCTACAAAGTGAGTTGTGAAATGTTTATCCTTGTTATTTGAGGAAACATTTATTTATTTATTTTTATTTCAGACAACGAGGACCGCAGTCTGAACAGATCAATGTGCATCGAGTGGATGTACAGGCTTGAAAAGCAGCAGAGGGCAGAGATATGTTGAAGCTTTTATAAATATTATGAACTGAGATGCATATCCCACTGTTTTTGGGCCTGTATTTTTTCCAAATTACATGTTTATTCTTTATAACGCAGGAATACCCATCACCCATCAGTAAAGTAAGTAAAATCAGCAAATGGTAGCTGTCATTATAACTAGGTATAAAACGTATGATGTTGATGTATTTTGTATTTATTTTGTCAGCACAAATGTTTTAACAAAACATCCATAACCTATATGACAGCTAGTTGTGTGTACTAATACATAAGTTTCAAGGTAAGTGTTGTGACTATTGCTTAGGATGCATTGTTTGGCATACGTGTATGACTGTCTACGTTTTCTGATGATTGATCCATTGTGCATAGCCTGCCTATTTACAAAATGAATGCGAGTATGTGGTGACAGTGTTAGCAATGCTGTTTGCAGACTGTGTGTCATGGCCTTCAGTTCAACATTGGTAGTGCACCTGCCTCACATACCATGGATGTGTTTGTTAAAACACTGTTACAGCCTAGGTTGACTGTCACTCATGCAGGCATCACTTGGATAGTAGCAGTTCATAATGAGCACACCCTGCAGGTCAACATTGTTTTTTATTTCTGTCTCCAACGACTTTTATTTTAAAAACACTGCTACAGCCTAGGTGGACTCTCACCTGAGTGGATACTGATTTGATACCAGCAAGTCATAATCAGCAAGCATGTTCCAAAATATTTGTTTTCTATTCTGATCCCCGACTGTTTCTGAAGAGAATGCATACAGTTGCACGCATGCAATACTAAAAACCTGAAATGTAGGTATGTAAACCATGTAACCCTTGAAAACTAATAAAAAAATGGAGCTTACGTAGTCCCTTGGAACAAATACTTTTAAACAGCTCTTTAATACTCTTGCCACAAATCAGGTAAAAAAACACACTATATATTTTTTTCAAAAAAGTAATTAAATGCTTTTGTCCTTACAACTTGGGACTTCTTCGGATCAAAATTGAACCAAATGCAATGGTTTAAATACACATTACCTCAATCAATTAAGTAATTAAATAAATCAGACAATTAATTATACCTTAAAACCTGTTAAAAAATAAAGTAAGGTGTACACAAAGAACACTTATTAGCACATTAATCACAAATTGTGGAAAATTTAACATTTTCAAAAAAGTATATCTGCGACATTAAAGAAAAAACTTACCCACAGACTCAAAAAAAATGTTTATTTCATCATGGTTTGGTGTTTCTGACATTTTAATACCACTCTGGGACTATTTACAGGTCTTTAAATATTTTTATACCTAATTTCCGAGTCTGACCACATTGGGTTTGGCATCTTGAAATAATTCTGATTGATTAGTCTGCCCCATAATGCAGTGCTTGTCTGTAAATAATTATGTCATGCATCCCTATTTTTTCCAAAAGCTCCTGTCACTGCATTGATTTTACATGCATACACTACTGTTTTTCAGTCAGTTTTAAGTAACATTTCATGCCATTCAATAACTACTTAAAACACAAACAGCGCAAATGCCACAGAACAGACTTTCAAAGTGCTTTTTAATGCTGCTTCTTTTATAGAATGGCTAAACTGCAGTGTTTTGTGAAGCCTGAATTGTACTACTTTGACTCATCTCCCATCCCCCTTCACACCTAACTTCCTTAGCTGTCAAAGTGCCAAGGGTAATTTGAGATGTTATCACCTGTGACTGGCAGCCCACAGCAAGAGACTTGACTCATGCACTGTTTCCTTGTTCTAGCCTTTACTTTCTGTATGGGTAGGAGAAGGACCAGGGAGCTGTGACATCGCAGCATGGGTGGGTTTTTAGTAAGGTTGTGGAGATGTCAGTTTGGGGAAGGAATTGGCCAGAAAACTAACTGTATTCATTGGTGTTGATGACATCAATGAATTGGAGACTGCAGCAAGCTTTACCAGGGCAGGACAAAAGTTTTTTGGAAGTGAAACCACTACAGTACAATAAGGCACTGAGTTAGTGGACAGAAATAGTTGATTTAAAATATTTTAAATGCTGTATTGTTGTTTATTCATAGCAGGGACAGTAAATAGGGTGAACAAAGGACAGAGAAGTTGAGCATTTAATAACAGAATCCCACTGTTGTCCTTTAAAACAAGAACAACAGTTAAAATCACACTAAACTGATAAGTAATCAATTTTGAGAAATACAGTTTCCACATCATGGGGTAATTATGAACCACAAACAATGTCATAATGTAGCACCTCTCATTTTCAAAACTGAATGAAAAGAAATAAATTCATTCATATCTGGTAGTGTAGTGGCATCAAGTCAAATTTGCTAAACTAATTCTCGATATTCTATTCTGTTCTCCCACTGTCCACATCATATGTTAGGATGCATTTTTTCAAGAATACACAAATTCAGACAGTAAAACCATCACATATATCACATACCAGGGAATGTTTATAGAAGACATTGTTAGTGTTCTCCTTTTTAATGGCATAGAAGTGCTCATATATTCTATTTTCTAATTTTCTTTCAGTTTTACCAATGTAAAATGCCTGACATTACTTAAAAATTGCCATATAAACCAACCTCTGGGTTTCAGAATTACCTCTCAAAATTAATATTGGTACAACAATAATTGTTCAGTCTAATAGTTCCCTATCAAAGATGTAGTTAAAGAAACTACATCTCTCACATTTTGTAGTTCTGGTTAAAGTCTCTAACTTGTCACTCTCTAATACTCTTTTAATATTTCTGCCAATCTTGTAGCAAAGTGCCGAGTTTCCCCTGCAATTTGAAAAACTTCATCATCTACCTTAAGATTAGACTGATTATTTCTGATAATACTTCTCACTAGAGGACTACTATCATTATGTTTAATAGCCAAAGAAGTCTGACAATAAACTATGCAGTGGGGGGGGGATTTCTTGGTTACTTGTCTCTCTACCATATGGGGTTACCTAGCAATGGGATATATTTAACTCTCCTGTCCCTAATCACCTCTGCTTGAATAATGATTAGTAGAACTTTTGGATACTCCTTCTCCAAAAACATATGACTCATTTTACAAAGTTCTTCCAAAAATGTTTCCTTCTTGGATGCCATTCTCATTGCTCTAATACACTGCCCCTTTACTAAGTTTTCTTACAAAACCAAGGGTGGCAGCTATTATAATGCAAATACGAATTTCAGAATGTACTCATTCTATAAATAGATGACTCAAAACACTTTCCTCAACAACAAGGCTAACATCTAGCAAGTGAGTAGATCGAAATGTGAAGTAGTGGGTACAGCTTAAAAAAGAGGTTGCGTTTATAATATAGTCGAAAAATGTGTCCTTACCTTGTGGGCTTCCTTGCCAAACAATAAAAATATTGTCCAAAAATCTACAACGGAATGTCCACCAATCAAGATAATGTGGTATAAGTATATAGCATTTTTCCCAGGTGAGCATTACCAGATTAGCAAAAATGGGGGCACAAGCTGCCCCCATTGCAACACCTTTAATCTGCCTGTAAAACTCATCTTCAAAAAAATAAAAGTGTTATTCTGTAAGATCAACTCCATCAACTCCACTAAAAATCTCACCTCCCTACTGCTCACAGTTTCATATTCCATAAGAGCCTCTTGAAATAAATTTAGGCTCACATCATGAGGTATACTTGTAAAAAGATCAAAACCATCCACTATTAGAAAACTATCCCTTCCATTCCGCAAGTCAGGGGTTAGTTTCCCCAAGAAATCGAATCCTTAAGTACATGTGGGTAATGGTCAAGAATTTTCTTCGACTTCCTATCTATATAAATTGCAATGGGATAGGTCTAAGACCCCTGTGCAGACACAATTAATCTAGCGGGGGGGGGGTTAACAAATCTTTGTGCATTTTGGGAATCCCAAAAACTGCTGGAATCAATTGATGTTTAAAAGAAAGTCAAATGTGTCTAAGTTGCTTACCCCCTGAATCAAAGCATCTTCCAAGAACAGGTCATTTTTCTTATTTGGAATATTAATTTTGTTTTTTGAAGTGAACTTATACTTTGTTTCATTCTGTAACATCTCAAAAATCATACTTGCGTAGTCAGTCTGATTAGCTGTCACAACTCCTTCTCCTTTATCGGGTTTCATTATTCTTGTAAATTTGTCTTTGGTTAAACTATCCAAGAGATTACACTCATCCTCAGTTAAATTGGAAAAAAGTCTTTTCACTTCTCCTTTGAAATGGAATATAGGTCCTTTTCATAATACTATTATTTGACAATGGGAAGGCTTATTTTGTTCAAAGGGGGATGTAAACCCTTTTTCTTAAAGGGATCAGGGGTTGATGTTGTATCCTCCTTACGATTTATAACTGATAAATTTAACTTTCTGGTATATAACCTCAAATTTAAAATAGTGTCGGATATGTTAATCCTGTTGGTTGTGACAAATTTGAATCCTTTTTCAACGAGAAAAGCCTGGTTCTATGATCAAATGACTGTAGTTAAAAATACTAAATTCTTCTTGCATAACAATTCTACCATCATGTGTAATAGTAATCTCATCTGATGGCTATTCTGCTACTCGTTCTCTCTCCTTTCCCTCTGCCTCTAACCTGGGACTCATCCCTCACTTCTTTTTCTGCAGTTGTCAATAGATCGTTCTGTGCAAGTTCTTGTTTGGGGTTGAATACCTTGTCTCAAGTTTTTGTTCCTTAACTTTTCTGATCTCCTTGGGAGTAGGGGAAATTTTAAAGGGTAAACCCCATTTTTTAAATACTCTTGATTAGAGTCATACATCCATTATGACTGGATTAATAAATTTAGACACATACAATTATTTAAAGAATGAGAGACCTAAAATCCCTTCTATTTTCAGATATTATGGAACCACCTTTAAGACTGATAGTATCTGCAGAAGGATCTAAAACTGCCCCTCTGGACAAATATTTAGATTACAAGCTGAAAAGATTATGGATGGGAGAGAGTGAAATTTTGAAGGATACATGGGATTTTTTTAAAGTGTTAGACCAAAATCATTTGCTGAGAATATAATTTTTGTCACCATAGATATTGTTGGCTTGTTTTCTATCATTCCACAAAACAAGGGTATAGAATGGGTCAAAGAAGCCCTGGTCCAGACCGGGGGGGGGGGGGCTTACTTACAATGAGTTCTGCATATGCTTACAACTCATTCAGCTGGTCCTGAAAAATAACTATATTGTCTTTGAGGGTGAGTTTTTTCAACAAGTTAGAGGTGTAGCTATGTGGGGGTTGCTGCACCCCCACCTATGCAAACATTGTATTGTCTATATGGGAACAAAAATTTGTACTCAGCTCCAACTATAAGTCATGTTGGATGTTGTATAAAAGTTATCTGGATGATATATGTTTATTTAAGAGAATTTATGAGTTACCCTGTTAAAGCCACATTTTTTTTTAAATTTACCTACAACATTAGTTAGGATACAATGAATTATTTAGATATAACCATCCATAAGGTGAATGGGAGTATTTAAATCTACAGTGTATCAGAAAAAATATATTTTTAACTTGTGGGGGGCTTAAATCTACATTGCATTGGAACGAAACTTTTTCTAACGCGTATCTGTACTTCACAAGTGCCCACCCGCTACACCAAAAAAGAAGCATTATTAAGGGACAATACATCAGGGCAAGTAGAATGATTTCAAGACAACACAGATTTTTGTACAGAATGTAATTTTTTTTAGAAAATATGTTCAAGGAGAGGAGTTGCCCTCAAAAGTTTATTGATGAATTCAAGGATGAAGTCCTGAAAGTAGAAATGATAGATTTTCAGTCCTCCTAGGAAGGGATATGGTGAACTCAAGGGAGATTAATGAAAGGAAAGATATTAGTGAACAAGATGATGTCTTCAAAAGGGCTTTTGTGACAGATTATAATGGCGACGCACAGGTGATTAGAAATATTATTGAAAGAGAATGGGAAAGGTTTGCAAGTTTAACTGATTTAGTTAATGTGTTCGGCAAACCTTTCAAAATTATTTTTTAGGAAAGGACAAAACTTAAAGGATTTACTGGGATACAAGGGTTCCCAGATTAATAACAATAATAACAAAAAAAGAAAAGGAAAATTTAAATGTGGTACGTGGCACACCTTGAACTGCAGGGGAGCTTAAGTTTTCATTCTTCATCCTGGAGGTAAGAGGAGGGCTGTGGGAGACAAAGACTGAATTTAAAGAAGTGTATTGGCAGTTAACTCTGGAAGCCAATAAATCTCCAGGTGTTAATGAAAATATTTATTTGGTCCCTGTGCTTAAAATGAGGGCTAAGTTGTGAACTAAAAGGTAACTAGAGGTCTTTCCCCCTACTGAAATACCCTACTTTTTATCACCTTTATTTTAGTGACCACACAAACATTTTTAGAAGGCTAATATTTTATGAGGGGCTAATACTGCACAAGAAGCAGGTATTTAAAGGGTCTCACCCCTGATCAGAAGCATAAATAGATTTTTAACATGTTATATAATGTATTTGTATTTTTTATTTGTTTTTACATGGTTTCAAATGTTTCTCCACTAGATGGGGCTATTATATTAAGAAAATGAATTGATATTCTATGGAAGAATTTTAGCAATAATTTTTTATGAACATTATATAGTCCTTATTTGTGATTTTTCATAAAGTTGTTATTACGGTTTGTAACATGAAATGTTTATTTTTTACTTGCATTTTTTATATTATGGAGTTGTTCATTTATTCAGTCATCTATTTATGCATTCATTTTAAATGGTGAATTTTTAATGGATCATAGGAGGTTACTAGGCTAATGGCCATGGGGACCTTACAACCCTAGCTAAGAGTCTATCCCCAAAAAAGAAACCTCAGTCAGCAGCTGTCATCCCTGTCAGTGAGG
The DNA here is from genome assembly GCF_019279795.1 of Protopterus annectens. NCBI lineage: Eukaryota > Metazoa > Chordata > Ceratodontiformes > Protopteridae > Protopterus > Protopterus annectens. The sequence continues at coordinate 826,698,569 of NC_056737.1, read as the reverse complement.
GGCACAGGTGGAACCCCTGGGACAAATTTTTGGTTCCCCATCCACTCATCAAGGTTGCGCTTGAAGAGGGTTAGCAAGGTACTCTGACATGTATGGGAAACCTATTCCAGAGATGGGGCAGCATCTGGGAGACAAACATGTCCCTCCAGCAGGTTTTGTTGATGTCACATATTAGATTTAGGCCTTTCAAGTGGGTTAACTGGATCACTTGATTTTGTTTCATTGGTGGTTGACAGAGGTTCGTTGAGATATAAGGAATGGATCTGGGGAATTTTTGTAAGCATCTGATGAAGTCTGTATTTCAGGAGACAAAAACGTGGTGATCTTGTTAAAGCATTAATGTGATAAAGTCTATTAAAGTTCAGTGTATATGATAAAGTCTATTACAGTTGGGTGTGATTTAACACATTGGTTTACTCCTTCTTCAGTGCCTACCATCTTTTTTCTTTATGTATGCCTTACTTTATGTTTTTTAACAGGTTTTATGGTATAATTAACTGTCTAATTATTTAATTACTTATTTGATTGAGGTAATGTATATTTAAACCATTGCGTTTTGTACAGTTTTGATCTGAAGTCCAGAGTGGTAGAGACAAAAGTGCTTAACTACTTTTTGAATACATATATTGTGTTTTTTTTACCTGTCTTGTGGCAACAGTATTAATTAAGGAACTGTTTCAAAGTGTTTGTTCCCTTGGACTAAGTGAACCCCCAATTTCTGATTACTGACACATGCATTACTATTATTAACAGATGTATTACATTCTGATACGTGTACAGCTGTTTTGATTGAATACAACACATTGTTTTTGGTGTTGTTCTCATTATATTGACTTGTGTTCAACCAAATACCACACTGCCTATCTCAGACAGTTGTCATACGGTGTGCCTATTGTCCATAATAGTGTCCAATGACTTTCTCCTCATTTATAAAATGGCATGTTGGGTCTGCTTATATACATTGTTGAATGCAGACAGTAAAATATGTAAAAATGTATGAATGTTCAGCTAACAAAGCTAATGATATATGTGTGTGTGTGCGTCTAATCATATGAAATTGTTCAGGAAAGAATACAGTTGTCCTTTTTTGGAGTATGAAATATATGGGCATGGGTAACTGTCCATAATGGATGTGTCTCAAACCTTGTGTAAATTTTCATCATAAGGATATTGTGTTGTGCTCTGATTTTTAGGGGAGTGTTCTGTGTACTAGACATTTTGTTTTCTTGTCTGCTGTGTTTTGCAATTAATCCGAGGATGTTCATGAATCTGAAAACAACACTGTGCATGTGCAAGGCCACTACCCAAATCAGCAAAAGAAGTTGGTGAAGATGATAAGGACGTTGACAAGGTGCAAAGACCCGCCCCTGCATGAGACATCCTGTCTGTACCCTGGTGGCACATAGTAAGTTACTATGCTATTGGCCCTGATGCCCTTATAAGCCTAGCCAAAAGTTTAGTCCATGTTTCAACACGTCAGCATCCAAAGCCCCTGTCCAGCAGGAACACAGGTGGAATCCCAGGGGGTGTATTTTCTGTTCCCATCCAGTTAGCCAGGTTGCGCTTGAAAAGGGATAATGAGGTACTCTGCTTGATGTGGAGAGGGAGTCTGTTCCACAGATGGGGGAGTCTTTAGGACACAAATATGTCCCACCAACAAGTCCAATTGATGTCACAGACCAGGCTAAGGTCACACGTGTGGGTTACTCAAATGTAGCTTGACTTGCGGATATGCAGCAGTCTCATCAAGGCAGGGTCCGAGATTGCTCTGTATGCCAGACAGAAGTCACCTCTGAGGAGTCTGTATGAAACTGAGTAGAGGGACAGAGCTTTTAGCCTATGTAGGGTAGATGTTTGAGGCCCTGGATTCTTCTGGTGAGGAACCTCTGTGGTCTCTCCAGCAGCTGCATGTGCTTTGCGAGGTACATTGCCGAAGGGGGCACTGTACTCAATAATTGGCCTTATAAGGAAGTATACAGAGATGTTATGACCTCCTTGTCCCTGGATGAGATACTCTTACTTATGAGGTGGGCCATGTAGAAAGCTTTCTGTACAATGGAAGCAACATGGTGGTCAAAAGTCAGTTTGCTATCAACTTGGGTGCCCAAATCCCTCATGACTGATGCTTAGGACATTGTTATTTATGTGATAATATGTGGGGACGTCACTCTCCCCAAAGGGTATGATGATGCATTTTTAGTCATTTAGCTTGAGGCCATTTTTTCAGCACCAGTCATTTGTTTGAGTTAGACCCTCTAGGGGATGATGATGCATTCTTTGGCATTCAACTTGAAGCCATGTTTCTGGCACCAGTCATTTGTTTGGGTGAGACCTTCTTGCAGGATGTCCACATTACTTGGGGAACTGATGACCGTGCCCAGCTTGCATTCATCTGCACATTGGGCCAGCCATAGTCCACTGGTTCTGGCTTGCATCTCAGAGAAGTATATCCTGAATAACAGAGGCCCCAAGACCGAACCCAAGGGTACGCCGCTAGTTACGGGTCTACTACTTGAGGTTGCTTCCTCTATTTTGATTAGGTGGGTTCTATCACTGAGCCAGTTTGTTACCCATATGATGACATATGGATTGATACCTAGTTGAGAGAGTTTATTATGCCCAAGTGGAGAATAGTGTTGAAGGCTTTGGACAGGTCAAAGTAGGTGGTGTGCACAGTCTCCCCTCATCCATGGCTTTGGTGACTGTCTCAAAGAAGTCGATAAGATTTAACAGACAGGACCTCCCCTTGACAAAGCCAAACTGTGTGGGGTCGAGTGTTTGGAGGTTGCCAATGTCCCTGTTAATGCGGTCCATGATAATCCGTTCCATGGCCTTGCAGATCAGGCTAGTTATGCTGATGAGTCAGTAAGTGCCCAGATCAGTGGATGCTCCACCTTTGTGTAAAGGGATAACAGTGGCTGTACTGTGCTTGGCTGGGACAAAGCCGGTACTCAGGCTTTGGTTGAATAGGATGGCTAATGGTGCTGCAAGTTCCTGCCTGAGTTCATGTAGGATGCAGCCTGGGATGTTATCAGGTCCCATGGAGGCTGTATTTTTTGCCTTGGGGGAGGGCATGGATGACCTGTTCCCTAGAGATAAGGGGAGGGGACAGGTACTGGGGATGTCCTGATTTACTGATTGGGGAGACAGAGGGGTGAAGTTTTTGCTGAATCTGTCAGGCAGTAGGTTGGCTATATCTACAGCATTTGTGCATGTCGTCTTTGACCACCAGTTCTGAACAAATCTGGGTGCTTCCTGAGATTGTGGACATATGTGAAGAAGGCCTTATGAGTGTCTCTAGTAGATGTGGCCAATTTGGACTTGAAATTGGCTTTAGAGGATTTGACTAGTGCTCTTATTTGCTTGTTCAGGCTAAAGAGAGATTGCTTCCAATTGGGCACCTACTACTTCTTAGTCCTGGACAGCAATATTTTTTTTATATAGTTTATTTATTTATTGCAGATGTCCACCAGACAGGTTTACTCTTACTTCCAGAGGATGATTCTGTCCTGCTCGTATAGTACGTTGGTGTACATTTGAACACTGGTGCCAGTTCCTACAGAGGGGGAGGGGGCTGTGAAGCTGTTTATACCATCCCTCAGAAGGTTGTAATCAGCTTTGGAGAAGTTTTTTTTTGTTTGACCCTAGCTGGGGGGGGGGGGGGGCATGAAAAATGCTGACTCCGAAAGTTATGTCATATCTTGCCAGGTAGGATGATACAGTAGGGGTGCTGCAGTGGTTACTCATGCTGGTTAATACCAAGTCCAGGATATTATCACCTGTTGTGGGGGCATTGACTAGCTGTTCCAAGGCATTTGCATTGATAATAGCTAAGGGATAGTAATGCCAGCTCAAGAAAATCAAGTATCATTGCCAATGAATATGAACCACTAAATAATATACACAGCTGTATGACAGCATTTAGAATGGCTGAGAAATGACTTAAGCTAAGAATCTAATAATGTATCGATCTATTTCTTCATAGAACTAATGGCACATCAAATACTGGATTAAAAGAACTAAACCTTCATCATCAGATAAATAAGACACACTGGCATGATAGATTTATATCCCTCACCTCTGGAGCAAACTTCCACTGCAGGTCAGACAGAGTAGTGACCATTGCTACCTTCAAGCTAAACCACTGGATAAGCAGTCTCAGATTCTCTCCTGGTCTGTTTTGTCTTGCCCTCCATAAGGCTAGAGGGAAATTTTAAATATTTTTTTTTTTTTTTGGCTAGGCTTGAAATGGTCTGCAAACCAATTATCAGGTACTTACTTATGAAGTGGATTTCAAGGATAGCAATAACAACCCCCGCAAGCCAACATTTGTACTGGGAAAGCAACTTGATTTTTTTCCTAGATTATCCTTTTCATGGGTGATCTAAGAACACTATGTGATTAAGTGACTGCTTAGTCAAACCAGGGACAAGAAATAATTTAATGTAACTGCCTCAATTTACACATGTATGTATATAAGTACGCATGAACACACACGCACATATGTATGTGAGTGTAATATATACACAGATATATTTACCCTATATGCATTCAGCCATCTTTGATAACTAGACAGAATATCTAATTTGAAGGTATTTATTAATGCTCTGATATGAATGGATGTGTAGGGCACAAAGAAAACTGTCAGAACATTGATCAGACTGAATGCAATAACAAACAGCTTTTTGTAAACTGCAGCAGTCACAGCTGTGTGCTGGTTTTTTATAAACTCATTGTTTTCATAGACTGAAATTCTGTCTTCAGTTCTGCATTTATTTTATTAATCTTGGTTATTAAATGTCAGCACTTAGCATAACTTCTGTTAACACTACTATTAATGGGGAGCCACCACTACATTGGCTATGTAGTCGGCTTTTCTGTGTACTGATCATGTTCAAACTCTTCTGTGCATAGCTCCCTACCTTCCATATCTTAAATAAGGAAATGGAACTGTGCCTCTCATAACGTGAAACATATCATGGATAAATGTGGAACAGTTACAATCAGCTTACTAACACATTTATGTAGAAAGCTTACAGGATGGTTAAATTTATTACTTTATACTTACAAAAAGTTGTTTGCTGAATTCAATATTATTTTCCATGGATAGTAAAAAACAAATTCTTAACAATTAATTATGCCTCTCAATGTTTAAAACAATTTGGGATGACATATTTTAAAATTTCTTCTTAGAAATTTAGAAAGCTGTTAGAACAGCTTTTGCTTTAGCATACATTTTCTGAAGGATATGAAGTCTGAAATATAATGTGTGTCATTATTTAGTGACATCAACAATCAATGATTTGCCAGAAAACCACAAATGTCGTGAGGAACAGACTGAAAATATGAGGTAGAAATCTGGAAATTTTTCCAAAAATGTTGGCAGTTGAGAGGTATGCTATGACAGCTTCTTTTCATCAATGTGGAACATGGCACTTGGACTTTTTAAGAATTATGTTGCAATCTTAATAGAGGTATAAATGAGAAATATGCTCTTGTGATGGGACAACAATGCATACTACCTACCTAAACCTGGCCAAGGAATTCGACAAAATACCCCACTCAGGTGTTGTGGGAAAACTCACCTGACTAGGCATAAATCCCAAACAACTCGCTAGGTGCCAGCTGGCTTACTGACAGCACCCAAGACGTCAGAATTGGTGAGATCAGCTCCACCAAGAAGCAGGTCACCACACAGTGCCAATGGGATCTGTGCTGTGCCCACTCCTGTTTGGCATCTACTTCTTGGAAGTCAGGGCTAATGTCATGGGACTGGTTCACCAAGTTCACATGCAGCGGCAAATTAGGTGTTATAAATTCCCCCTCTTCACATGAACATCCTGCAAAAGGGTCTAAAGTAGACAAATGACTGGTGCCAAAGCCACGGATTAAGACTCAATAGTGTCCCCATCTATGAGAAGCAGAGTCCATCTCTAACCATATTCAAACACAACCTTTACCATAGGATGGGGATTTTTTATTTATTTTTTTATTTATCATTTGTTTCCTGGGAAAGTTTGACTTGGAACAAAGCCAATTTTCAGAGGAGGCCAGGAGAAACGTTCCAAATGCATATTTTTATAATGTGGGAGGAAACAGGAGCAACCAGAGAACAGGGTTGTCACCTTTTCAAATGTCCAAAGTGGGACATTTTTAGTACAGACGTCAGATTTTGCAGGCCGAAACATACCCACGGCCAGTACAAAGGACAAAACTTCACTTTTTTGCCTAAATAAAAGCTTATTCTTGTAGCATTTTAGTTGCTTATTCTGTTTCTTATAACATTTAGGTATTTCAGATATAGAATAACAGTTTTATACAACTTTTACATAAAATATAGGAAATAATTTTGTCCTAAAATCTCAGGATATTTTCCATTTTTACAAATTCTTTGCAGGACACCAACTGCCCACAGAGGGACTGTCCCTCGCAAAGTGGGACAGGTGCTAACCCTACCAGAGAAAACTCACACTAACGGAGGGAGGACATGCAGACTCCACACAGAAGGCACCCCATCCGAGAATCAAACCGGAGAACTTGCTGCTGTGAGGTGACAATGCTACCCCTACAGCTTCTTAAATTTATCCCATCAGTCAAATCTCTGAAGCCATGCACCTCTAAAATAAAACTGAGAACTCATTTAATTAACATGAAAATTTTCCAAAATAAAGATCTTAACTAGCATTCCGCTAACCTAAAACATTTTGTTTATACTCATATAATCAGTCCTATAATTTGACGTCACCGCAGTGGCGGGAATGGTGGGAAAAGTTAAGAACACGGCTCTACTCTAGAAGTGAGTTGTCAATGGTGAAACCCATTGTAGAAATACACGAGTGTTAAACTGGGTACATTTTCTCTATCAACAATGATTAAATCTTTGACTGTAGAACAAATAATGGACTGGTTTACCATCGGGAAAAACGTTGCTAATGTCCATTTATTAAGTGATACTTCGTCTAGGAAAAGTACGAGCAAAAAGCTGCACAATGATAACCCTACTCAGCAGCGCGTCAACGAAGACGAAAATGCGTAAGTGTATTTCGCACAGATTTTAAATTAATCCACACGTTTTGTCACGATCTCGTTTATTTAATATATATGCTAGTTGCCCTTTAGCTGTTGAATATTCAAAAGTTTCAGGTACAACACGTGGCTAGCTCAATGCACGTAGTGAAAGTGTACATGGCCCACCACACGATTGTTTATTCCACGTTATTAAAATTGATATGGCGATATATTGCAGTTTTATAAGTACGTCTTTCATAATCTTTACCCATTGAGTAGAGGCACAGGCAAAAGTAGAGGGGGCAAAGAGGCTTTACATCGGGACACCATCAATTTAACTTGCTGATACCTGTTGCTTTACTTGAAGATTAATTGTTTGAAATTTCTTGTATGATTGTAACACAGATGGCTTACCTGGAAATCAACGCACACTCTCTGTCTCAGTAGCTGCATGCTGTACATTATGACCAAGAATTCAACATCAAGTGGGGATTGTCTTCTGCATACGTTCTGGCTTAATTGTAATGATGTTTGAGCGAAAATAAGCGTGTGGTTTGGGTGCTAGTCCTTGAGGAGACATTCATAAAGCAGCAGAACGTATTCTAAGACCCAAGCTAAGAAAGAAATGGGAAAGGAGATTTTTTGCTAATAGGAATGATTGCAAGTACGTGTACAGAAAACGGGCAAAAAGAATAGGAATTTACTAGAGAAAATTAACTAATGAACCAATGTATTGGGAATAAATGACTTGATAGGAAAAAGGTAATGACGTGGGATAAAGCCAAGCAGAAGTTTAGACGGCGTGCTCTGAAGTGCTTCCTTTCCTTGCTCACTGGGTGGACTTTGTTAGTAGGGTGGGGTGTGTGCATGTAAATAGCCAGTGGTCAACTTTAATACAGGTGAACTGTATTTACAGTCGGAGATTGATAATGCTGCATGCAAAGAGAAAGGGATAGGGGATTGCTAAGTGAAAGACCAGTTATGATAAAATTTTTATCCGTGTCTAAATCAGAATCTGCTGTTAAAATGGGGACAATTAGTAGGGCATATTAAGCATTGCAGGATTCAGGATAATTGGAAGAATCAATCAGAGGAGGTGTTTAAAACAAGATTTGGAAAAGAGAATGGAAAGGCACTTTGTAAACAAATGATGCATGGATATTTTGTACTCCATTCAGACTTGAGAGATATTTTCCTCCTGTAAATGGAAAATTCTGGAGGTGTGATGGGAAAGAGATAATTGCAAGCGCATCTTTGGTGCAATGAGTTGGCAGATTTTAAACATCTTTACAGAAAATGTTAGAAATGTTGGGAGAAGCACAACCAGCACTAATATGCCTTCCAGCTGGCGATCACTGTACAACTGCTCATAGGCGGCCTTAAGCATAGGCCAACTAGGCGACCGCCTAGGTCGCCACTCTAGCAGGGGTACTTTTCCAGTATTTATTTGGTGTAGGTAGACCAGGATGGGGGCACTGGGTGGTGTGGTGGGGGCACCGTGGAGCCCTTTTGCCTAGGGCATCAGTTGACCTAAGGCCGCTTCTTACTGCTGTGTATTAGGAATAACTCTTGCCAGCGGTGTGGCGGCCATTGAGGATTTAATTGACCACTCGGTACTCTTCTGATTAAAGGGCAGAGAATAGCCAGTTGGGGAAAAGAATCTGCCAGAATGTGGAACAGCAAGAAATTGCCCACTCTGGGGATCTGGGGGAGAGAATGCTGTACTGAGTGAGGAATTGTATACTGGACTAATCAGCCATGTGGAGAAGATTAGACTTTGTGTTGTTTAAAGTCCTTTCCATGCTCAGTGGGTGGACTTTATTAGTAGGGGGTGTACATGTAAATAACCAGTAGTCAAATTTAAAACAAGTGAACTAATGTATATAAATGTGTTCTAGTGAAAAAGGAGGGACTCCTGTACACATCTGTTTGAAAAACCCAGGCATATTTAAAGAAACAAAAATTGCTCTATTCTAGTATGTACTGGTGTTTGTGGAAGCTATAGAAATCAAAGGACATTAATCAGAATGTTGGACGTTATGTTCTCCTGGGAGTGTAATAGTTTCAGTTCATTTGTTGTGCAGTTTACTGTGGTTAAACTGTCAAGAGTTTGAGGAGACTCGATGGAGGTGCTGTCATTAAGCTTCTG
>NC_056737.1:826581321-826688912 GCF_019279795.1 Protopterus annectens | reverse complement strand
AGATACATTTGTACTGCCTGCATTACGAATGTCCCCTTTGTTCATGAACACTAACACTAGTATGCTTATTCTGCAGTCATCTGGGATACACCTTTCTTTCCATACTACTGTGAATACCTTCCGGAGACATTTCTCCTCTGTCTCGCCCAACAACTTTAACATATTTGCTGTGACCTCATCTGAGCCTGCTGCTTTCCCTGATTTCATCTTCTTTAGTGCTTTCTTCTGTGATGGGACCCTCCTCTTCTTTCATCATACACTGGGTCTGGGACAGTAAATCTTATGTGGGGTATCCTTTTTTCATTCAGAAGCTGCTGGAAGTACTCCTTCTGTCTGCGTCTGATGTCCTGTGGACAGGCAAGCTTGTTGCTGGTATCCCTAATGAAGGGTGTCTGACTATATCCTCTCTATCTTTCTGTCTTTGCCTTGCAACCTGATATAGTTTGTGTCATCTATTGAGCCTGTTTCCAGAGGCTGCTAGAGTGCCTGTGATGCATTGTTCTTAGTATTGCAACACCTTTCTTATTCTCTGTTAGCCAGCCAGTATTCCTTTCTAGCCTGGTCTGTATTTTCTGTCTTCCACATTTTCCTGCACACCTCTTATTTTCTTTTGATGATTTCCTAGACTTTTGCTTTCCTCATGTACTTTATTTCATATCTGGCTCAGTGGGGTATCTATTCTGTAGCCGTCACACATGCTGGTTTGAGATTCTGCCATTCCTCAACTCTGCCTATTTCCTACTCTTGAGGTGCTAGAGTCCTGACTAATTCCTTGAACTGGTATGCTGTCTTTACAGTCATCGTCCTGGTTTCTGTTGACCTTAGAGCCTTCTGTGACCACTGCTTGCAGCTCTTTGTGACAACCAGTGGTTTATGCTGTGGGCCGACTTTTACTTGGGATGGTCTTGCATTCACTCATTCTACATCATTGTTGTTTTCTTTTTTTTCTAGGAGGAAGTTTACTTGAGTTGTATGTTGGCCACGGTTGCATGTGATCCTGTGACTCTGTCTTTCTGAACCATGTGTTGGTCACCATAAAGCTATTTGCCAGACAGAAGTCTAGAATGGCTTGTACTACTTTATTCCTGTTGCCCCACCAATGTGTACCCAGGCAGTCCTCGTATCCTGTTCTGGATGTCCCAATATGTGCATGCAGGTCAGCCATTATCAACACCAGTTCATGTTATGCTTTATCTAGTAGGCCCTGCAACTGCCTTCTCATTGCACTCTTTTCCTTACTGTTACAATCCTGCTAAGGGGCATAGTCTGAGGATTATGAATACTGCCTTATTACATTGGAATCTGATTGCTATGAGTCTGTGAGTAACTCTGACATTCCTCAGTCTTCTGAATCCTCTACCTTGTCACAATTCCCACACCATTTCTAGTCTGCACTCCTCCCGAGTAGTAGACTGGATCCAGAATCAAATGGTTTTGCTGTGTTGTCCTTCTTTCGTGTCTCTTGGATAAATAGGATGCCTTACTATCATGTCATTCACTTCCAGGCTTCTTTGAGTATACATATGTCTATGAGATCTAGTTATTAAATGGAATAAAAAAACACTATAAAATAATCAAACCAGCATTGTTTTAAAAGCAAACTTGCTAATTATGTATACCAAGTCAGACATCGCAGAATATTGGTGAATGGGAGAATTTCTCTTTTCCCCACTGAACGTGTATCTTAAAAAAAAAAAAAAAATTGACTGAACATGATTAGATGAATGCCGTTTGATAAAATGGCATTCGAAGAAATGAAACATGCCCTATGTATAAATACTGAATAGTAAGGAGTTATGTAGCTTACCGTGAATTTGATGCTGTGTCCTGAGTGCAGGTTTGTACTTATGAGTTTGAGTATGGACTATTTGTTTTGTTAGGCACAGTTTGTTGTTTTCAGTGTGAGACTAGATGGAAGAAATATTTCTTTAAAAAAAAAATGTTGTGAGGCTGTTGGTGTGGACTGCTTCTTGCAGAACCAGAGTCATGCATTGCTTGTTTGTAAATTTTTTTTTAAGTCTGACTTGTTGATAAGATAAAGATTTTTACACTTGCTGTAATCAGCATAGTAGATCAGAGCTAGTAACATCTTAGGCTAGTTCATAGTATTAATTGATTAATTATTAAATATTATTAATTGATTAATTGTTAAATATTATTAACCATAATAACCCACAAATATTCTGGGCATGCGTCAACCAGTTACCACATCCAGGTCAATCCAGTACACCAAACCCACAAAACACTGACCATCAAAATCCCATGCATACTGCCAATGCCTTCAATACCTTTTTCACTGATGCTATCCAAACACTAGCGCTAGTCAGCTATCGCGTAATACTTTTACTTTACCTACCTATAACAAAACCACACCCCCTCCATTTCTTTTCCAACCAGTCCCAACAACCCATATTCTTGCCCTAATCCAAAAACTGAAACCAGGCTCTCCTTCAGTAGACAAGCTACCTGCTGAATATCTACAGAAATCTGCCAAGTCAATTGCTTACCCCATCTCCATTCTGATCAATAGAACTATTAGCGAAGGTCACATCCCTAGCATCTGGAAAGTCTCCCATATTATCCCCCTTCACAAAGGTGGAAACTCCAATTCTCCAACTACCCAACTAACTAATAGCCCTTCTTTCTCCTTTGGCCAAGATCATGGAAAAATGCATCCATAGTCAATTGCTAGACCACCTAATCCATAATAACTTGCTCTCTGTCAACATGGTTTCAGACCCTCCCATAGCACTACCACTGCCCTCCTTTCCTTTACAGATTGTATTAACAAAAACCGTAACTGTAATATGCTTTCCTCTGCATTATTTATCGATCTGTCCAAAGCATTTGACATGGTCAATCATCAAATTCTGACAGATATCCTCAAATCCCTAGCCGCACTCTCTATCAAATGGTTCCAATCCTACTTAGATAAAAGACAACAGGCTGTACTCCTGCACAACACTCTATCTAACCACCTACCAGTTAACTATCTAACCATCTACCAGTTAACCTCTGTGTACCTCAGGGGTCCATATTAGGACCTCTCCTTTTCTCCATATTCATCAACAACCTTCATCTAGCAATTCCCCATGCTACTTGCATACAATACGCAGATAACTCCACACTTGTATGCTCAGCCACAACCACTTCTGAACTTCACTCCCCTACCTACAATGTATTTAACACTGTTTGAACAATGGTTCACTCAACGTTGCCTTCTCTTAAACCCCCCAAAAAACTAAACTCCTCCTTTTCAATCATAATCATAAGTCCTCTCATAGATTTTGCTGTTACATCCACTAATGGTACCATTATATCACCTGACCTAACTACCAAGCTACTTGGTATTACCATTGACAACAACCTTACCTTTGACATACACATCAACAACACTATTAAATCTGTCAACAAAAAACTTGGCTCTCTACAGAATTAAACCCTTCCTGTCACCTATAGCTAGGACTACTATTGCACACACTCAGCTAATCTCTACACTCCTCTATGCCTCAACCATTTTCACTAATCTATCTAAGAATAACCTCAATAAATTGGAAATCTCAAACAATAACATAGCCAGATTTGCTACTGGTAACCCATTTAGATCTTACCATTGCTTTAATTTAAAGCAGCTTCAGTGGTTGGAACTACAGAATCTGATCAAATACCATCAACTAATCATTGCCCATAAGACTCTTTATCAACCTTCCAATACTCCTCCTCTGTCTACCATCATCACCCCCTATAATAATCTGAAGTCCTTACGTTCATCTCAGAAACTTCTAGTTAACACATCTAAATCTAACAACAGGGCTGGGGATTCTCTCTTCTCTAATACTGTGGGAAGATTTTGGAATCTCCTACCCAGCGACCTTTCCTCACTTTCCTCTATATCACTCTTCACAAACAGACAAACTTTTCCTCAAAACACACTGGTTATGCCCCTGTACTAAACCTGGAATTCTCTACTCTACCCAAATACAGTCGGCCTATCCTATATCTTACCTTTTCTCACTCTGTATTTCATTATTTCCATTCCTCTGAATACTTATTGTTAGTAAAAAATGAGTTTAGTAATTTTTTTTTTTATTACTGAACATTAATCTGCCTCTTTTATTGTACTGTACTTGTGTATGGAATTAGCCTGTATGCCTCTTTTTTTTTTCTACATTAAGTAATGTACCTACTTATTTTGAATTTTACATTGTATTGACTTCTGTCCTCTCTGTATTATCCAGATTTGTCCTTGTATACACAACTGAAGTTATCTTATATTGTTTTGTAATTTATATTATCTGTGTGTCATGGAGCTTATCTCCCGCCTCTACTGAAAATGGACATATATCCACTTAGACTAGCCTGGTGAACAAATGTAAAATAAAATAAATAAAATATTTTAACAAACTGTTCGCTTGTGGCTTTTTTCTCCCTGTAATGTTAACTTTAAGATTCACCAGATAAAGTATAGTGTTTATATCTTCAGCAGATTGAAACACAGAGGCTGGGATTCATGGATTGACATTTTACAGGCAGATCTTGAGGGGAGTGTTGTGTCAAGAGCGTTATAGTTAGACATGCATTGTGGCAATCCAAGCACAAGACATTGTAATTACAAGGAGGTACAAGGAGGTACAGTAGTGAGTAGATTATCTGAACGTCTGTTATCTGAAATGCAGCATTCCACAGTTGTCAAGTGGGAACATCATAAAATCTGAATATGTAAATGTTCTACATATTCACTTGAGTGTTTTTTGAGCTTGTACTGCAATAATATACTATACTGTTTTGTACTTACAGTTTACTTGTTTTATTTTTCTTGTTTAATGTTAATAAAAAAACATTTTTAGAAGTGTTTTATCTGGTTCAGTTATATGTTTGATTATCCGAATTACCCTAGGTCCCATTTAGTTCAGATAATCGACTCTGTACTGTATAGTGATAAAGGCAGATGCAGTGCTACAATAGGGAGCAAAATCAACACAAGTCTGACATAAGGAAGGCAGCATCTGACATAAGAAAGGCAGCATAGCATCCATCAAATAGATCACTGTTGGTTTACACAGTAAAGTGACAACTGTGTTCCTTATATAATTTGAGAGGATATGATGTAGTTAGGAAGGGGGTAACAGCGGAGGGGAACCCTACATGGTTAACAACTGGGTATAAAAGTTGTGTGTGGTGGGCTAACCTTTTTTTCCTCTCTGGAAAAGATACCATGTTTTCCTTTGTAGGAAATAAGAGAATGTGGGGAGTGTAATTGAGGGAGGCTATGGCTCAGGTACAGGGAGAAGGGTGGATGGTAGGGACAGGCAGACAGACATAAAACACAGGCTTTGATGGACAGTCCTAACTTTTTAGGAGGCCAATGGATGCCCACAGACAGATGAGAGTGGAGAGGAGGTGATGGGGTAGGCTGGATAATGAATGAGGAGTGGGGAAATGGCACGGAAGGGAGAACATCAGAATGGGGGTAAGGTATGGGCTTGGCATGGTTGGACCAGAGTGCAAAAGCCAAGGCATCATTCACATGGATGTCTGTTATGGATTGGTTACTGCCTCTGAAGCTTGATGGGTGGGTCTGCTGGTTGCATGCATCTAGTTGTTCCCCTGTTGTCTTGATAATTAGGGGCTTAATGGTTGCACAACAAAGTACTAGCCATTACCAAGGTGTACATCCAGTTGCTGCTGCACATAAACAGCCCCCCCCTCCCCCCCAGAGAGCAGGCATACTTCTTCCAGACCACTCTTTGAAGAGAAGCAGCCACAGAAGTCACCAGTGAATCCTCTGGGTCACCTCTGGCAAGGCAACTGTGGTCTGATGAGGGGGCTGCAGAGGCAGACATGGGATAAAGCAATTTTAGAGCTGCCTCTGTTCATAAGTAGTACAGAGGGCAGTCCTGGGGTATATTTGCTGCATCCATAGCTCTAAGGTGCATTTAATATTGACAGGGATGAACTTTGTTTTATGTTTTGCAGCAGTGGTATTCTCTGAGAGATATACCTGTCCCACCAAACCATTCTTTTGATGTTGCAGACTATGTTTAGATCCCTAGACGGGACATTTCTTGTACAGTTTGACTTGCTGTAGCACTGAAGCACACCGGGAGTATACGTGCCGCATGCATGAGTATACTGGTCCACATGCCTTATGGTCTCCATGACATGCCTGGTTATTGTCAGCATGTTTCAGTAGCGGAATGTCTATGGCAGTGATTCAGAAACTGTGTCAATAAAGAGTTTTTTACACTGCTATGCAAATTGGCCCTCATTAGCATGGTATGAAGGTTTGACCCAGCAATACTCATCACTATACAAGTGTGGAATGCATGATTTATGCAAATAATAATTAGAATTGCAGCTTTACAGAGTTGAGGAAGGACTCCTGCTTGAAGTATTTCAGTAAGAACAGCAAACTCATGTGACGATCAGTCCCGTAAGAAATGTGTGATGTGCATGTAATTGTGGATGCTGTGCTACCTATAGATATATATTTATATGTACAATGTGTGTGTATATGTATGCATACGTAGCAGTCCACTTACTGCAAGTATTGAACAAGTACTTCATTAACACTTGTTAAGATGGTTAATAATTATATCTCTGAATGCACATTTTATCTAATACTTCGTTTCTTCAAGGCTGGTCTTGGGGGAACATTTGAATTGAGACCTGGTGGCTTGTCAGCCTGCAGTTCGCCAGTCCACCTCATTTCTGCTATTTTGGTCAAATTAACAACATTGCCACTTCTGTTTGCATGCATGACCATAAAGTGGAAAGAGTGTTTCTCATTCTCATTTATATGCCTCACCAAGGGATCCGCTGAATGCACATTTTATTAACCATCTTAAGAAGTATTAATGAAGTAATAGTTCAATACTTGCAGGAAGCGGGCTGCTAACCCAAGTTAACCAATAGCATTCCTGGACATTTTTTAATAACCAGTCCTATCAGTAAGAGTTCTACACAGCTTTATACGATAATGGACATTAATATGTGCTTCTTGTAGGTATTGATGAGTGGTCCTTCGTGGCTCTTAGCTATCACTTCGAGTATCAAGTAGACAAGCTTTGAGAAAACAACATCTCAAACAATTATACTGCTTTGAGTACATGATATTCATTTTGGCAATCCCTGTGAGGTAGCACTCTGTGATGGTATAACACATGCATAAAATGGATTGGTAGCCTGGCAATGAGTAAGCCAATAATATGTAAGTACACTATTTTGACAGTAAATCCTGATGTTATCTGCCATATGTAAATCCATAGCAATGGATAATGATATGCGTACTCGGAACCAACCAAATGCATTTGTGGGCGAGCCCGCTATCACTGGACACTATATTTGAAAGCCAGTAGATTGGATTATTTGATATTTGAGTTGTCTACTGCTTTAGGACTCTCCTAAATAGACATTTGAAGGATGATGTTAACATAAAGTGTATGCTTATATTATGAAGAAAATGTAATATTTTTATAAATGAGTTGTATACACTACTCATTTGGTAACCACTATGAGATAACATTTGCACTGTGATAGTTTAACACATGCAGGAGGTAGATTGGCAGTTCGGCAATGTGCAAGCCAATAACTTGTAAGAACATAATTTTGACAACCATTTCTGATGTTATTTGCCATATGTGATTCTGTAGGAAAATGGACAATATGTGTACTCGGAACTAATTAGAGGCCCTCGTGGGCAAGCCCGCTACTATTGGTCATCATTTACTCAAAAGCTAGGAGATTGAATTATTTGACATTTGATCCACTTATTCCTACAGGGCCTGTACAAATAGATGCCTGAAGGATGACGCTGACAACTTAGTGTACACTTATAATTTTGAATGAATCTTAACTATGCTCTTGATAAACTTCCAGCATGCATAGTTATCCGAGTCTAGCAGTGATATGCACCTTAGCCCAAATGATTTTGAGGTTTGAACAGTTTGCTAAATTGTGGTACAACAGTTTACAAACACATCATTAATAGATAAGACCATTGTTTGTGATTACTGAATTGAAATGTAGAAAAGGGATTAAATAAATGCCTAATATTTAGAGGTTATAGTGTTCATTGAGCAGACTAAGTGTACTGTTAAAGCTGTCACTTTTAGAGTTCACATTAAGTTCTCATCTAGTATTGGATGAACGTGTCTTAATTGACTTTATAAAATGCATTAATCAGTACTATATACATAGGAAAAGAGTGCATTCAGACAGCAGTTGCAGAACCTACTAGATAAAGCAGGACAACATCAATTGGTGGTGTTAATGGGTGACTTGAATGCACATATCGGGGACAGACAGAACAGGATATGAGGACTGCTTGGGTCCACATGGGTGGTGCTGCAGGAGTAAAGGAGAAGCCATTCTAGACTTCTGTCTGACAAATGGCTTGATAGTAGCCAACACATGGCTCAGAAAGAGAGACAGTCACAAGATCACATACAAGAGTAGTCAACATGCAACTCGGGTAGACTTCCTCCTAGTAAGAAATAGGCTTTGGGGTAGAATCCATGATTGCACAGTTATTCCATCTTTATTCTCCCCCTTTGCGCGTGGCTGCTGACTGAGCTGTGGTGTCTACCTTTTTATAACAAAGTAAGTTTTTTGTATGTTTTTGCCATATGTACTTCTGTGACTTTTTTTTTAAGCATTACCTATCTAGTTCCCTTGTCTTTATTAAGTGTAGCCTTATGCTGTGGTTAATTTTTATTTTTTGTTTCATTTTGTAATGTCCTGTACACTTGTACTTGCTTAAATCATACCACTTTGCCGCCTTAACTGTGGCGCCTTAGCCACTGCTTCTACTATGCTAGGAACAAGTTATTTGCACCCTCGTTTGCTTGTTTAGGATCGGGAAACAGTATTTATTCCACTGTTAATAACTGTCTCCCGTAACTTTAGCTTTTTACCTGATTTATGTGTAGCCTTACTACAGTCTTAATGCCTCTAACCTTATAACCACTTGCTTGGAGAGCTTGCCAGTAGTTAGCGTTCTCCTAATCTAGCCTCTCCGTACTACCTGCAGTTTAAATACGACTGTCTATATACTCCCTTTAAGCGCATGACTGATTTAAAGGAGATTAGTGGTTTTGTTAAAGAAACTGCCCCTTTAATACCAGTATAGTTAGTAGTTACTATTTTTTCTTTTTTTTAGCCTCTCCATACTACCTGCAGTCTAAATACAACTGTCTATGTACTCCCTTTAAGCGCATGACTGATTTAAGGAGATTAGTGGTTTTGTTAAAGAAACTGTCCCTTTAATACCAGTATAGTTAGTAGTTATCATTTTTTCTTTTTTTCTTTTTTTCCTAAAGTGTCAGCTCTGTTGTAATAACTTTCACTTTACACAGCATACGCTCTGCTGTTTGAGCCTTTTATCTGGGGTAGAGGTTAACCTGTAAGCGTAATTTTCCCGCTTTATAACTGCTAGTCTCCTTCTTGGAACTCGTGCGCTGATTACGAGTCGGTACCATAGTCCCTTATTATATGTTAGAAGCATAGATTTGACGGAGGTACCTCCTTGTCACCCTTAAAGTAATCCTTTTTTACCAAACACTATTTTAGATGATAATGCGCCCTTTGTAGTGCCTGAGCCATCCAGCCATGTATAGCTGTGTTATGTTAATCCATGCTAGTATACTTTTATATCCCCTGAGCTGAAGGTACAAGTAGCTTTGTGAACTACCTCTGCTTAGAAAGTATTTCTACTTTTTTAGCTGTGTTGATTTCCTTGGTGATACTTCCAACAATAATTCAATACCTAATTTCGCGACTGTCCAACTACAATATTGCAGCGTCTAGACTTGTATCTAGGCTGGGTTTAGGATGCCAGAACCTGAATTCCTATTGTTTATTATAGTATAATTAACTCATTATTATGTTGAAGGATATGATTTCAACTTATATTTTACTTGCCTCACTTTGTGTCATCCTATATTAATAGCTAAGCATAGTTGCTGTCCCATATTTTTTTAGGTTATGCTACTGTGTTTGCACTGTGTTTTGTTCTATGCATTTGCTGTTTTAGTTTTTAAAATCCTGCTGCTGATGGTTACTGCCTGAACAAGAGTTTGTATTTTTTATTCAGGACTTAAGCTGTCAACTCCTGGTGCATATGCTTTTTATGTTGAACTAGATCTTGTAAGACTGTTAAATTCGCAGTGCTAATGAATAATCTCACCTGCTTGACCTAGTACTAATTTATAACATTCTGCTCATTTATTTTTATTTATTTTTCTTACCAGCTGGTCAAAGTTATTATTCTCATTTTTCTCAACTCCTGGATGTGCCCTATTGGACTCCAAAGACCTGCTATATCCACCCACCAAAACCTGCCTGGGTTATTCTCCACCTGGGTTATCCCTGGACAAAAGCCACAGTAACTAATATTGTATGTCACAGTGTTTTTGATTTTATCAAAAGCAGCATTTTGTTTTTAACTAGTCCACTACTCTTGTTAGATGTACTAGACTACTGCCAGACTCTGCCAGCAGCCATAACCTCCCCCCTGTCTATCTACTGCTCTACACCATAGTCTGTCTCCTCGTTTCTGTAGACCCCACCCTTTATTGAACTAGCCCTCTAACCTCTCTCTTTCCCATTACTTGCCTTTCCCCTACTCCCACCTCCTGCGCTCTCTTGCCAAGGTAATCCTAGACTTTGACCACTAGGGGTTAGTCTCTACCCTCCACTGAAGCCAATCTGTCTCTCTCCCTGCCTCCTACTCAAAAACATTTTATGCTTGTTGTTCTTTTCTCCCTTAATATTCTTCTTCTTTCATCCTTCTAAGCCCTGTCTATATCTCCTTCCCATAGTCCTTTCAATCCTCTACCTAGCTCTCCTTCACTACCTCCACTTCTTCTAGGCGTCCCCTTAATCTCTCCTTGAATTGTGTCTCTTCTAATTCTCTCATCCTTTTATTTACCCTTACCCTCAGTATAACCTTATCTGTCTTCTCTTCTCCTGCCTCCTGCCCTTGACTACTACCTTACTGATTGTTTTTCTCCCACTGCTCTCGCCTTACTGGTGGCTGCCCCGCTACGCTACGCTCCCTACCCCCAATTCCCACCCACCCCCAGGGGTCCTTAACTTATACCTCACTCAACACTCCCCCTATCTCCATCCTTCATATTACTAGGCCTCTCCCCTTAATTTGTATCTCTCTTTTCACTCCCCTCCTCTTGCTCCACCTATCTCAAAACACTATCTCTAGAACAATCTCCCAACTCTTTCATTACCTATTTAATTCAATCTCTTTCTCCCTCTCCTTTCTATTTCTCCTTTTACCTTGCCTTACCACACTTTGTACTTGCTATCTCCAGTATCTACCTGTTAATTTCAACCTCTTCTTATCTCGTATTGCCTTTTCTTTTTGTTTCTTTTCCCTCAAAACCCTACTCTGTAAGTTGGCACATTTCTACTTACTCTTAGAACTGACCTACTCTCACAAGCTACATTCACCTGATACTTACTCACTACCATGTCTCCAACACACAAAGCTTTTTTCATATATATCCTACTCTTTACCACTACTATAGCCTCCCTATCCATACCTTATTTTATCACCTTCTTTGAAAACATTACTTTACATGAACAAAACCTTCATCTCCAGCAAACTTTACCATCCTCTTTTTTCAACACCCTTAATCATAGTAACATAACCTGTACCTCTAATTATCTACTACCAAAATACCACAGAACAACTCATGTCACATTCTACTTAGACAAAAAGAATTTTAATAACTCGCTAAAGATCCTTAAATTCCTATTCTATCCCCAGCACTACCTCCTCCTACACAGGGATGTTCATCCTAACCCTGGTCCCAATACCAAGAATAAATTTAACCTAAATAATATTCCTTCACCTATACCTTCATCATGTACTAAAGCAGCTAACTCCCTTCGAATAGCTCACCTTAATATTAGAAGTATAAATAACAAATTACACCACCTACATTCACTCCTGGACTTGCACTCATTTGATATTCTATGTCTTACAGAAACCTGGCTAAAACCCTCTACTCAAGACCAGGAAATTACCCCTCCTGGCTATAACATACTTAGATGTGACCGCATAAAGAAGAAAGGCGGAGGTATAGCCATTATCTATAAATCTAATCTCCAAGTTACCCTCTATAATGAACTTCCATTGCTAGACTCCAAATCTGAAATATTATCTACCAAACTCCAAATTAACAACAACAAATCTATCTACCTAATTTGTATATATCTTCCCCCTGGAAACAATACTCATATTCTAGAAAACTTACTTAGTTCACTTTCTAGCCAACTACCCCAAGAAACCATTATACTTGGTGACTTCAACATTGACTGGATAACCTGTTCATCCCAGCACCCTACTAACCACATAAATCTCTATGGATTCTCTCAATTAATAACCACTCCAACTAGAATCCATAAACCTAATAGGAAAGAAACAACTCTTGACTGGATCCTTATTAATAACCACCCTAGCATTTATACTCCAGGAACCCTTCCTGATAATATTAGTGACCATATGCTTACATATGTCATTAGACAAAAATTGCATATCCCAACTACCCATAAACTCAATATATCCCGCTCAAAAAAATTCTTCAACCCTGATAATTTCCTGAATGAATTGCTAGCATGTGACTGGTCTCCACTGACTCACCTTGCACTTAATGAGGCAGTGACCTACTTTAACACCAACTTTCTACAAATCCTAGACTATCACGCTCCTTTTTGCTCTACTAGGATAAGATCCAAATCTGCCCCATGGCTAACTAAACAAACTAAGCAAAAAATGATCCTAAGAAATAAAATATGGGCTAAATGGAGAGCTACCAAATGTCCATCTGATCACCTCCTCTTTAAACAATTAAGAAATGCCACCAAGAAAGATACTCACAAAAAGGAATTTTATCTTCACCTTCAACAAACCAGTCAACAAACCCCTCAAATATTTTGGTCAGGTATTAATAAACTTCTTAAACCAGGACATTCAACTACTCCTACCCCTTCAGGCTTCAACCTCAACAATTCTACCCAGATCCCAGATGCCTTTAATAATTATTTTACAGAAGCCATTCAAACCCTAGCTAATTCATTACCCACACCTACTGCTTCCTTACCAAATACCTCTAAAACCTCATCTAATACCTTTCATATTCAACCTGTCGCTACATCTCTTATTTATAAGCTTCTCAAAAAACTTAAACCTTGCACCCCATCTGCTGACCAACTCCCGTCTGAATACCTACAAATTGCTGCAAAAGCTATAGACTACCCCATATCCATACTTATTAACAGGACTATCTCTGAAGGAAAAATCCCTACCTTATGGAAAATATCTCACATAATTCCTCTACATAAAGGGGGCTCTTCTACTGAGCTTTCAAACTTTCGCCCTATTGCCTTACTCTCTCCATTATCAAAGATAATGGAAAGATGCATACACAAACAAATTCTTAACTACCTTCTACAAAATAAACTTCTAGCCAACTGTCAACATGGCTTCAGACCTTTCCACAGCACTACAACTGCCCTTCTTTCCTTCACTGACTCTATAAATAATAATCGGAATAATAACCTAATTTCCTCCGCACTGTTCATAGACCTGTCAAAAGCCTTTGATATGGTTAACCATAATATACTTCTTGACAAACTAAATCTCTATTCTCTTGACTCACAAGCACTTCAATGGTTTAGGAGTTATCTCCAAAACAGGCAATAAGCAGTGCTTTGGGACAACAACCTATCTTCTTTACTCCCAGTAAATATTGGTGTTCCACAAGGCTCAATCTTAGGGCCCCCTTCTTTTTTCATTATTTATCAATGACCTACACATGAACATACCTCAAGCCACCTGCATTCAATATGCTGACGACTCAACTTTAATCTGCACTGCAAAAAATGTTCCCTCCCTCCAGTCCCTCACCCAAACGGTTTTCCAAAATGTAGAAAAATGGTTTATGCAACAATGCCTCCTCCTTAATCCCAAAAAAACAAAACTACTTCTCTTTACTCCTACTCACAAATCTCCCACACCATTCTTCACTATATCCTCTAATAATGCTACCAATATTAACCCAGATATGACCACTCGCCTATTAGTTGTAACTATTGACAACCGTCTTAATTTTGATGACCATATTAACACCACCATTAAAGTTGTTAACAAAAAAATTGGTACTCTCTATAGAATTAAACCCTTCCTTACCCCAGTAGCTAGAAAAAACATTGCCCAAACCCACCTTATATCCACCCTTTTCTATGCCTCTGCTATATATACTAACTTATCTAAAAATAACATTACCAAACTCTCTACCTGTTACAATAGTATAGCTAGATTCATTACTGCTACTCCCCTCAGAACTCACCACTGTCTTAACCTCAAGCAACTAGATTGGTTAGAACTGAATAACCACTTACTCTATCAACAGTTACTTATCATTCATAAGACCCTTTTCTACCCTGATGATACCCCTAGCCTTACTAAACTGATTTCACCTTATAAAAACCTAGCTACACTACGCTCTGCTAATAAACTCCTAGTATCCTTGACTAAATCTTACAATAAAGCTGGGGACTCACTATTTTCAAATACTGCAGGAAAAACATGGAATCAACTCCCTCATGAAATATCTAACCAAAACTCTACCTCTCTTTTCAAAAAACATATCAAAGAACATCTTAAAACTCAGTGGCTTTGTCCTTGTGCTAACCCGACTGAAATCGCTTCTCCTCTACTCCTAACTTTCCTCCCTCCCTGACTATGCTTCTAAATAAGACTTTCAATTTTTGACATTTTACATCTTAGAAATAGGCTATACTATAAATTCTTTCTCTTTTATGCAATTCTATCTTTGTGTTTTGCATATCTGTTTTTGTTAGTCTAACTTTAATATGATGCATATCCTTTAATTTTAGTCCTATATAATTGTCTGTTTTTGTTATTTGTTTTTAAACAAGGCTACCTTTGTACTTTTTTATTCATATCGTTGTTTTATGTTAATTTTTGTTTACTGCTAGTGTTGGAGCTTTTCTCCCCGGGCCTCTGCTGAAAACGGATGCATGTCCAGCTAGACTAGCCCGGTCAACAAATGTAAAATAAAAATAAAAAAAATAAAATAAAATTCCCAGTGAAACAGTCGGCCTACAGCATAAACCACTAGTTGCCACAATCAGCAGTCAGAGAAAGCTCTAAGGGTATCAAAGACCAGGCTGAAGACCTGGAAGTTGACTGGAGAGAAATTACAACAGTTCAAGGAATTACTCAGGGCACCCCAAGAAGAGGAGGAAATAGGTGGAACTGAAGAAGAATGGCAGCTCCTAAAAACAGCATGTGTTAGGACTATGGAAAAGTTTTATGTGGCCGAGCCAGGTATGGAAATTAAGGTACATAAGGAAAGCTGGTGGTGGAATGCAGTAGTCCATGAAGTCATCAAAAGAAAGGCGTGCAGGAGGAAGTGGGAGATAGAAAAAATTGACCAACAAAGAAGCTAAGAAAGAAGTTGCAATAGCAAAGAATAGGGCATCGGAGGCATTGTACCACCTTCTGGAAAGTGACTCGGTAAGGGGCACAAAGAAACTAAATCAGGTTGCAAGGCAAAGACAGATAAAGAAGATAGTCAGACCCCCTTCATAAGTGATGCCAGCAACAACCTGCTCACCAGTCCAGAGGATATCAGATGCAGATGGAAGGAGTATTTCCACCAGCTTCTGAATGAAAACCCCACAGAAGTTGTACTGCCCCAGAAATGGCCTGTGATGAGAGAAGAGGAGTCCACCCTAGAAGAAAGAACAGCACTAAGGAAGATGAAGTCAGGGAAAGCAGCAGGCTCAGATGAGGTCACAGCAGATAAGATAAAGATGCTGGGTGAGATAGGGGAGAAATGGCTCCTGAGGGTACTAATATCAGTGTGGAGAGAAAAGTATATCCCATATGACTGGAGAATAAGCATACTCGTGCCAGTGTACAAGAACAAAGAGGACATCCACAACTGTGGGCAGTATAGAGTCATCAAACTCCTATCTCATTGCATGAAACTTCTGGAGAGGGTGATTGATAAATGGATACGCAGAGCAGTAGAATGTACGGTTGGGAGATCAGTTTGGATTCAGATCAGGATACAGCACAATTGACCCAATGTTTGCAATGAGACAGATACTTGAGAAGAAGCTAGAGATGAGGAGAGAGTCCAACTGGGCATTCCTAGACTTGGAGAAAGCATATGACAAGGTCCCAAGAAAGCTGATCTGGGCAGTACTGCAGTGGTTTGAAGTCTCAGACACATTGGTAGAATTAGTACAGGCTATGTACAAGGACCCAATGACTCAAGTACGAACAATGTTCGGCCTCACTGAGGGGTTCCCAGTGTGAGTGGGCGTACATCAGGGTTCAGCTCTGAGCCCACTGCTGTTCATACTGGTGATGGACTACATTAGCAAACAGGTTGGACGGGATGGATCAATAAAGCTGCTGTATGCAGTCGATGTGGCATTACACCCAGACTCTGAGCTAGAACTTCAGCAAAGGATAGGAGAATGGAATGCAAATCTGAAGACACATGGAATGAAACTATAAGCACAGATAAGATGGTGGTAATGGCAGCAAATTGGGGAAATCAGAATAGAGAGAGAAGTGAAGATAGCGGGACAGCTAAACAGCTTCAATTATCTGGGAGGGGTAGTTGAGCAGAAGGGTAGTATGAATGAAGAGATCGAAGCTAGAATCAGACGGGCTGCAGCCAACTGGCATAGAGTATCAGGTGTAGTCTATGACAGAAAAATGCCAAAGAAGCTGAAAAGTAAGATGTACGAGACAGTGGTGCAACTAGTACTATGTATGGTAGAGAAACCTGGGCAGTAAAGGTAGAACAGTTGAAGCTAGAGGTGATGGAAATGAAGTGCCTGAGAAAGGTGGTAGGATGCACACTGTGGGACAGACTTGAGAAGAAATGAGGACATAAGAGCAGAAGCCAAAGTAGCTCCAGTTGCACAAAAGATCAAAGATAACAGATTACTGTGGTTTGGGCCCATGTGTAGAAAAGCAGAAGACAATCTGGTGAGGAAGATTTGGGGGACACAGGAAGAAGGAAGAGAGGACGTCAAGCAAAGAGGTAAGATCTGCGACAGTCAGGCATGAGTGTTGAAGAAGGCAGGAGTGTGGCACTGAATCGAGAGAGTTGGCGACAGCACGATACCCAGACCCCATGTAGTAAAATGGGGAAAATGGAGGCTGATGATGATGATTATGCATTTTATGAAAACGTTTTATGTAAATATTTCTTAGCAGTGGAACAACAAGTTTCCTATTTCAAATTGAGACATATTGTGTTACAAATGTACGTCATTTTGTTTAAAGTAGATAGTATTACTAAATGACAATATGTGGTGACGATAGGTTCTTTATATCTATTATTCACTGTATATATGAAAAGTGTGATTTTCTTTTAGTATGATGGAATGGCTAAAGCTAATAACTGATGTTATGTCACATCAATCAGAGGTTTCCTACAGCACCTCTGAGACATGATTCATCTAACACTTGATTTAGCAAGGAGTTTTGATTGGGTGAGACCCAAATTAGTTATAGAGATACTATATATCTATTGGTTAGAAGGATTGTAGTTTTAATTTTGATTTGGTTAAGATTTAAAATATTTTTAATTACTACAATGTGAAGAATCTGAATTACGGGTGGAAGGCACCAAAAAGTGCTCATTTAAAAGAAAAAAAAAAAAATCATTTAAGTACTTATCTAATAAATATGTTATGTGTAGCTGTGATGATCGCACTGGTGGTTTGTATGTGTGTGTGTATATGTTGTAAACAGAAAAAAAACACATCACTAAAGAATGAACTCCAGAGAAAACAAGTGCATAAGCAGAACAGAAACTCTGTATGTTGTCACCAGGCTGAGGAAAATACACCTTTTAATACTTCCAACGATAAAGAATGAAAACGGTAACAATAAATAACAGATTGGCTCTTTCAGACCTCACGGTCCTTCTTCAGATCTATCAAAACATATAGACAGTTGTTTAAATTATTAAACGAGCAATTGGCAGCAGTGAGCCATTGCCAAACCAGTCTAGAAACATTAAAAGCTTATAAGGATGGGTCATGAATAAAAATAACCAATGGTCCATGTAAATAACATCTAAGATGAATACAAAGGTGATTGGTGAATACAAACCAATGTATCCAGTCATGAAATGGATGTGACTAAATAGATCGTATCTAATTTCTAAATCAGTTATAGCTTAAGAATGTAAGAAGCAGCATGTTAGAGTTAAAATAGATCTTCATAGATGAGTAAAACATGCGTCCTGATGTAAACACATCTGTTCATGTTCCACAAATATAACCATCTTGGTTTGTTCAAAACTTAAAATAAATGTATAACCTAGCATTTTGAAAACTAGTAAACGTAGCATTTCAAAAACTAGAACTCTGCTGGGACTCTGAGCAAGACTACGAAGCAGCATGTACAGAGCTTTAAGGCTCGATGTCAAACTTGGTTGGAAAAGTGAGGCTGATCTCTGAGGCTGAGTCCATAGTCCGCATATATGCAATCTTGCTATGGTAGGACATTTTGAGTTACGAGGACATGAAACAATAAACAAATGAAAGTGAGTATGGAATTAGCTCACCGGTACAAGATGTTTAAAGTTTCCTATCGGCGACTCCAAAACTAATAGTCACTCTACTACGATTATCTTGGATAAAATAAAATGTACAAACTGCTACAAAAGTATCTATCCATGTTCTACAAATATAACAAATTTGGTTTGTTAAAACAAGCTCCATTCTGAAAAAAATAAATTCACAGCATGACATCAAAAGCTAATGTAAAACACAGGGTTTCAGAAACTAGAACACTGCTTAGACTCAATAAAACTGCAAAGCGACACATACAGACCTCAAGGCTCAACACCCACAAACCTTGGTTGGAGGACTGTCAACCAGTCAGATACCTAAATATAAAAAAATAAGAAAAATCAACTGAACTTGGAAGATGTTTCCATGATCCATACAGTAAACATATGCTTAAAAAACAAATACATTCTGACTTCAGTAGAGCATAATGTTAAAGTTACAAGGACATGACATATGAAAACAAATAAAGTTAGCTTGCTTCTGCAGAATGTACGTCTCAGTATTCGCTATTGATGACTCTGCAACCAGTGGTCAATCTGCTACGAGCATCATAAGCAGTCGAAAAGTATGGAAGCATATTGTAGCTTAACCAAATTAAACACCAAACAAGTACCCTTGACAGGAAAATACAGCAGTCAGTTGTTCTTTGATGCAAAAATCCAAGTTTAATTCACACAAGCAGCTTCCAGAGTTTAACATCAAAGCACATAAACGCCCTTCACCAACTCAGTGTTTTTGTCTAGTTAAAACAGACTTCATCAGATGTAGACTCATACCAAACTACATATATTTATATCAATTAATATTTAAACTATCCAATCAGCAACACTAAAACATGATTAAAAAAAGCTTAAAACCCATGCCTTGTCATTTATAAAACAAAATGTTAAAAACACACTTAAAAAGACTTTATTATAAAAAATGAATAAATACAACTAAATATTCAACATCACACAATGCAATTTTAATAGGTATAAAATTTAAAAGCATGCATTTAAAATGTTATGTGAACTTATTAGTATTTCTTTGTCAAACGCTCCCTCTAGTGACCTTTAGTGGGAATACAGATAAATAGGAAACTTCCTTTTGCTACTCATAATTTAGCAGATCTGATTTAGTGGGGCAATGTAAACATCATTTAAACCAGGGGGTGTCATGGCGTCTTTGTATTCAATGTTTTCTTCCCACAATCCGCACCTTGCTTCCTTTTTTATTTGCTCCACCACAAAAAAAAAATTTGCTCTATCACATACCTTGGTGTGCTTGTATAGAGCATTTGATTCTTTTTGTTTTGTATATCCATATTTATGTTCATAGATCCTTCTCCTTAACTTACCTTCAGTTTTTCCTATATAGAAGGATCTATATTCCACACAGGTAGCCAGGTACACTATTCCAGATGATTCACAATTAAAGTAGTCAATCTGTCCCTACTTTCTATAAATACCGGGTCAGTATTTGCATATTTCTACACTGAGAGCAGCGACCACACTTATAGGTCCCTCTTCTTCTCCTGTTCCCTTCCTTCCTCTTCCAGTCATTTTCTAAAATAGTCTTTAAGTTAAGCAAAAATTTGTATACAATTTTTAGGGGTTCCCAAGACCCTCCTTCCAGACCTTTCCCATTCAGTTTTTACAACCTTTCTAGCTAAACCGCAGAAGGCATTAAATTCCAATACTAATGCTTTTCCAAAGTTTTGCTCAGAGGTAGCCGTGCATGATTCAACTTCATTAGTATTCTGTCCTCTTATGGTCTTAAATATTCATTTTCTGCCCTCATTTATTTCTGCCTTTACCCCTCTTAACTCAGTGGGATACCCCCTCTTCAGAAAACCTTGTTCTAATAATTCACTTTCATGCTGAAAATCCATTTCTGAGGAGGTCATTCTGCTTCCTCGTACGTACTGGCCTTTCACGATATTCCTTTTATAATGGGTCTGGTGGGCACTATTATAGTGTAGAAAATAATTACAGAATGTAGGCTTTCTATAGACCCTTGACTCAAGTCTGTCCTGGCTCTTGTATATTTCTACGTCAAGGTATTCAAGTTTCTTTCTGGAGTATTTGTGGGTAAATCTTAAAAAAATTAGTAGTGTTTATGTAATACATGAATTCTCCCAACTTGTGCATAGTCTCAATCCATAAAATTACTATATCATCTAAAATTCTCCTATAAAACGTCCAGCACACCGCATATTGGGATCCCAAAACATATTTCTCTTCCCATTTGGCTAGAACAAGGTTGGCATAGGTGGGAGCGCATGCTGCTCCCATCGCAACACCCTGGATCTGCTGGTAAAATTTCCCTTTAAAAAAGATGAAAGTGTACTTATTTGAAGTTTATAGTTCTTTTTTGTACCTTTGCTGGCTTTTACTTGGTATAGTTGTTAAACACATACTACCACTATATTTAAGACTGCAAGCCTCTGAGGTAAACCACCAAAATATAAAAAGTAAATAACTGATAATAAATAAATTTGCATTTTTGAATTTTTTAAATATTTGAATTCCAATAAGTGGGGTGTTGAATTCAAGTTAACTTACAATAAATCTAAAATAACTTTCCTGGATGTGTTGATTAGGAGAACTGAATCCGACACTCTGGAGAGTGAGGTATTTAGAAAGTTTCCTCAGTTCAACACCCTACTTCATGCCACAAGCTTCCACCCACAACATGTCATCAGGAACATCCCCAAATCGCAATTTCTGTCTATTAGGAGAATTTGCTCTGATTCCTCCACGTATGCCCACCATCGACAAGAACTAATAGCCAGATTTAAGAACAGGGGGTATTAAGCAGGTGACCTCACTAGGGCCAGTCGGTTTGCTAACCAACAAGATGGGTCACAGTTGTTAACATATCCTTCCAAGTCTACAAATCAATCTCAGGTGTCCAGATTGGTTACTACTTATGGCAGAAACACCAGGAGTTTCATGAATGTCACCCAAAGACACTGGCATCTGTTACAGTCAAACAACATATTAAATAATTATATTAAGGATCGGTGTTCTTATTCCATTCGCAAGGGTCAGTCATTGGGATCCTCATTTCAGTCATGAGGGTTTATAATCATTTTCTTAATCCCCCTGTTCAAACTACAGTAACTGGGCACTTTCTGCTGGGATGTCATCCATGTGGGTCCCGGTTAACAGAGTTTACTGTATATGTAAATAAAGAGCACTTTAACACAGGACTAATAACATGGTGATGAAAATGTATCCGGCGTTAGATATGACTCTCAACCTAGTGTGATCAATAAATTGATTACCACACTAGGTGAGGAAAAGACCCAGATGCACAGAATTGAATGAGGAAAATACTAAAAAATGAAATAACCGTTCAATTCAACAAATTTTACGGCCCTTAAGGGCTGGTTTCTGAGGGACCGCCACATTCAGTCCTGGAGACATGTCTGCTCTCAGCCTGATAATCCATCTCATCCTTGCTTGCTCTATCCTCAAGTTTGTCTCCACCACGTGGACCTTCCAGTAATACTTGGATCTCCATAATTTTAAAATAATGACCATAATTCAGTTCCATATGTTTGAATAAAGGATTCTTATGATCACACAAGCAGATGTCACTAAGATACTTCGAAATACACTCTCTGAAATGTCTGTTAGTTTTTCCTACATAGAAAGAGTTGCGTATGATGCATATAGCAGTATAAACAAGATGACATGTTCTGCAGTCTGCATAATCGTGACAAATGTATTTCTTAATCTGCAGGGGGTGAATAAATTCATTCTTAGAAATATATGAATGCAGAAACTACACGTAGAGCATGGAAAGATACCCATCATATTTTGATCAATTGTATTGGAAGATCTGTTCTGTTCTTGAATCAAAGCAGTTGTTTCAAGTTCCAATTCCTTTTAAAGCTGAATTGTAGTTTGTCACCCACAATCTGCATTCAGGTGCTATTTATTTATTTGTATTTCTTTTAGAGAACTTGATTGATTTTTGCATATTATGTTATATATATATATTTGTAGAGAGCCTGACTGAGCTTGTATTTTAGTTTATATTTGATTCTTGTGTCTAGTTAACTGTTATTAGTTGGTATTTTGACTGCCATTGTCCACCATGGCTTTTTGACATATCTGTCTGTTCAGTGGTTACTGGTTTGATGGTTATTGGTACTTCATTCTATGTCTCTACTTTTGACTACTTTATTATTTATCCTTATCTATCCGTTTTTGATCATTAGTGTTTGTTTTGATTTCCTTTGCACACCTTGGCGTGCAAATGATAGGTTAACTTCTGTTTTTATTTTATTCTAGAATATTTATGGAGGATTGTAGTCTTAAATAGAGCAACACAGTACTTTGTTGAAGTGCCAGTATGTACTTTGCGTATAGTTATAATCTGGTTAATCCGCAGCATGCATCACAACCTTCTGATACCCATAGTAGAATGACCGTTGGCTGTAGAATTGGCTATAAGGAACATGCATATGTGTATCCTGTAATGGTGAGCCAATTAATTTCTTATGTTTATTTTTTATTTTTATTTTTTCGTGGTTTATCTGGGAGGCTTGCAGTCTTAAATATAGCGGTAGTATGTGTTTAACAACTCTACTGAATTTCGTTAAGCTGCAGTATGCTTCCATACCTTTTCGATTGGTAATGATGCTCATAGTAGATTGACCATTGGTTGTATAGTAATCAGTAGTGAATACTGAGATGTACGTTCTGCAGAGGCGAGCTAACTTGGTTTGTTTTCCTTTGTCTTAAGTCCTTTTAACTTTATATTCTGTGTTATTGTTTTTTACCATATGTTTATTGTATGGATTATGGAAGCGTCTTTGGAGTTGAGTTGAGTTTTCTTATTATTTTATATTTGAGGTATCTGAAAGGCTCTCATTCCTGTATAGCGCTATTGATTGGTTGACAGTCCTCCAACCAATTTGTGAGTATTGAGCCTTAAGCTCTGTATGTGTCGCATTCTAGTCTTTGAGTCCAAGCAGGGTTCTAGTTTCTGAAATGCTGTGTTTTATATTGGCTTTTGATATGTCATGCTGTGCATCCATTTTATTTCAGAATGGAGCTTATTTTAACAGACCAAGTTCATTGTATTTGTAGAACATGGATAGATCACTTTCCAGCAGTTTGCACATTTTATTTTATCCATTATCCATCTTAACTGTGATACTTTGCTTCAACGATGATGTATGTGTTTTATATTTTTGGATTGGTTATGATGCTCTTAGTAGATTGACCATTGGTTTTGGAGTTGCCAATAGGGAAATTTAGGATATACATTCTGTACCGGTGAGCTAATTCTATACTCGTTTTCATTTGTTAATTGTTTCAAGTCATCGTAACTCTTAACATTATGTTCTACCATAGCGAGATTGTATATATGCGGACTATGGAATCGGTTTCAGAGTTAGGTGCGTTATATATTTTATGTGATTTTTTTCTATGTTTTAGGTATCTCTGTCTCATTCCTATATGGAATTATTGATTGGCTGACACTTTTCTCCAATCAAGTTTAAATGGCATTTAGCCTTGAGCTCTATATGTGTTGTTTTGTAGTGTTGCTCTGAGTCCCAGCAATGTTCAAGTTTTCGAAATGTTACGTTGTACATTTATTTTATTTTTGAATGGAGCTTTTTTTGAACGAACCAAGTTGGTGGAATATGGACAGATAAGTTTACATCAGGATGCACATTTTACTTATCTTCGAAGATCTATTTTAACGCTGATATTTTGTCTCACTCATGATATCTGTTTCTTACATTCTTAAGTTACAGTTGATTTTAGGAATTGGATACGATATATTTAGTCACATCCATGATTGAATACATTGGTCAGTTTACATTTATGATTGATTTGTATTCAATCACCTTTGTATTCAGCTTAGATGTCATTACATGACCTTCGGCTCTTATTATTCATGAGCCAGCCATATAAGCTTTTAATGTTTTTTGTTTGGTTTGGCAGTGTCTCACCGCTGCCAATTGCACATTTAATAATTTAAATAATAGTTGTGAGTATGTTTTGATAGATATGAAGAAAGATCAGTGGGTCTAAAAGCACTAATCTGTTCTTGTTTTAAGGTTTTTTTATCGTTGGAACTTGTTTTCCTCAGCTGGGTGAACATCCAGACTGTTTTGTGTGTTCATTCATTCATTTTTTATATATATATATATATATATATATATATATATATATATACACACACACACACACATACACACACACGTCCAATTTTTTTTCGTTGTGATATATAGATACATATGTGGGTGCAACATTATAAACATTTTACACACACATGTACAGTGGATATAAAAAGTTTACACACCCCTGTTTAAAATGCCAGGTTTTTGTGATATAAAAAATTATACCACAGTAAATCATTGCAAAACTTTTCCCACCTTTAATGTGACCTATAACTTGTACAATGCAATTGAAACAAAGCTGTTGGGGGAAATAATATAAAAAATAAAAAACATACAATAAGCTGGTTGCATAAATATGCACACCCTTAAAGTAATACTTTGTTGAAACACCTTTTGATTTAATTACAGCATTCCGTCATCTTTGGTAGGAGTCTGTCAGCATGGCACATCTTGACTTGGCAATATTTGCCCACTCTTCCTTACAAAAGTTCTCCAAATCTGTCAGATTGTGAGGACATCTCTTGTGCACAGCTCTCTTCAGGTCACCCCACATATTTTCTATTGGATTTAGGTCTGGGCTCTGGCTGGGCCATTCCAGAACTTACATTTTCTTCTGGTGAAGCCATTCTTTTGTAGATTGGGATGTATGCTTGGGGTCATTGTGTTGAAAGGTTTAAATTCCGTTTCATCTTCAGCTTTCTAGCAGATGCCTGAAGGTTTTGGGCAAAAAGTGACTGGAACTGTTCACAATTCCTTCCACCTTGACTAAAGCCCCAGTTCTAGCTGAAGAAAAGCAACACCAAAGCATGATACTGCCGCCACCATGCTTCTCTGTGGGGATGGTGTTCTTTTGGTGATACAAAGTGTTGTTTTTGCACCAAACGTACCTTTTGGAATTGTGGCCAAAAAACTCATAACGCATTTTCATACATGCTTTTGGGAGACTTGATGTTTTGCCAATTTTAGCTGGGCATGGATGTTTTCTGTGTAAGAAGAGGCTTCCTTCTTGCAATCCTACCTCATAGCCAAGACGTATGGAGAGTACGGGAGATTGTTGTCGCATGTAGTACAAAACCAGTACATGCCAGAAATTTCTGTAGCTCCTTCTGTGTTGCTGTAGATGTCTTGGCAGCCTCCATCAATTTTGGAGGGGCATCCACTTCTTAGCAACGTCACTGTCCCATGAGTTCTTCACTTTTTGATGACCATCTTCAGTGTGTTCCATGGTATATCCAGTGGTGTGGTAATTTTTTTTTGTACCCTTCTCCTGACTGATGCCTTTAAACAATGAGATCCCATTGATGCCTTGGGTCTGCGAACCATGGGTTTTGCTGTAGTAGGCAACTGAGTAAATGTCAGGAAAATCCTTCTAGGACAGCTGAACTTTATTAGGGGTTAATCAGAGATGGAAGTGTGTATCCAAGAAGACTGAATACTGTAATTAAATCAAAAGGTGCTTCAACAAAGTATTAGTTTAAGGGTATGCACACTTGTGCAACCAGCGTATTGTAAGTTTTTTATTTTTTCCCCTAACAGATTTGTTTTTCAATTGAACTGTACTAGTCCACACATCTTTAAGAATATTATCAAGGGACAAGCCATGCGCTTGTCCAGATTGTCCAGCACCGAACAATTGTTCAGTAAAGAACTAACACAGCTTGGGGATGGATTGGTTAACCGTGGCTATCACCCAGATGAAATACAGAGGGTTTATTCTAATATTGACACACTTAGAACCGGAAGAGCTAGACCTTTTTTCTCTGATAGCATCAGAAACACAATCGAGAAGGTTTCCACGTTTAACCATGAGCCCTTTATAATACCATACAGTCAGAATGTTAACTTAGTTGTGCAGGCTGTAATGAGTAACTGGAACATATTGATAGCTGACGATCAAGTAAGAGAGATTGTAGGTAACTCTCCTAAGTTTGTATATAATAACATGAAAAACTTAAAGCGTATTTTATGTCACAGCTCCAATACTAATTCGTTTGGATCAACCCATTTAACTGGCTTTGAAAGAACCAATAAATGTGGGGGCTGCCCTCAATGTAGCTTCATAGACGAGTCACACTTCTTTAAGCACAGGTAGATTATGGGAGCTCAGGGTGAATTCTAATTGCCATAGTAGAAACGTGGTATATGTAGCACATTGTGTGCGATGTTTTTGCTTCTACGTGGGGAAGACCAATAGGTCCCTGAGGGAACGCGTTGGGGATCACAGCTACTGTCTGGCCAGAAGAGATGAATGTAGTGCTCTGGCCAAGCATGCGCTGAAAGAAGGACCGGCACATACTTTTTTATTCCAAGTATTACACATGGAAAATGTCTCTACACGCATAGGGGACATAGTGAACAGGACAGAGGAAGCTGAACTGCATTGGCTGCTGAGATTAGGGGCACATAGAGATATGGGGCTAAATGAAACAGTTTCACTCAAACCGTGTTTGAAAGGGAGAAAGCTACGATAGGGCATATAATTAAAAATAGGGCATGCTAGCTTTCTAGTTTTTTAGCTGATAACTTTGTTTTTAGATCTAGAACATGTGTGTGTGTGTGTACATATATATATATATATATATATATATATATATATATATATATATATATATATATACACACACACACAAAATTGCGTCTATATATTTCATGCACTATTATTAACTAGTCTGCTATAGTGATATTAGATTCAAATATATTTATTATTGTCTTTATTCTAACATGCTGTATCCAGGGGGTGCACAGAAGTAGGTTTAATTTTTTTTTTTTAAATACACGTTACCATAAGTGCTTTTTCGGTAAACTATTTTCGGTGATAATGGATTCGGACATTTGATATATATATATATATATATATATATATATATATATATATATATATATACATACACACACATATATACATACACACATACATACATATGCGCATATATATATATATATATATTACACACACATAATGCGCATATATTACACACACATATGCATATATATATATATATATATATATATATATATATATATATATATACATACACACACACACCACACACATATATATATACATATATAAAATGTGTGTGTGTGTGTGTGTGTGTGTGTGTGTATGTATATAATATATATATATATATATATATATATATCTCAAATGTCCGAATCCATTATCACCGAAATTAGTTTACTGAAAAATTAAACCTACTTCTGTGCACCCCCCACTTCTCTACTTTAATATTCTCACTCTGAGGTCACACTGCAGTGGGAGAAAAAGGAATTTTCCCTTATCCGCACCATAGTACAACCAGCACAATGAGCATACTTATCCGAAAGTGCTGCTTAGGTGAACAGCACTTTTGGTTAAGTATGCTCTGTGATTTCTGCTTCGGTGGAAAGTGCATTCAGGGATTTGTATGGATCCTGCACACACACACACACACACACACACACACACACACACACACACACACACACACACACACATATCAAAATATATATATGTGTATGTGTGTAGATATATATAATATGTATGTGCATATAATATATATACGTGTGTGTGTGCATATAATATATATGTGTGTGTGTATGTATATATAATGTATGTGTGTGTGTGTGTGTATATATATATATATGTGTATATATATATATATATATATATATATACACACACACACATATATATATATATATATATATATATATATATATATATATATATATATAATAATATAATGTTAGTAGGCTGGTACTAGGCTATCGGCCCTAGGCCCTATACAAGCCTAGCCATAACAATTCCCTGGCTATTTCTTCCCACACTGTTTACTTCCCTGGACCCCTCTGTAGCAGGGTGACTGATGTGATCCCTGGGGTGAATTTCCTTTCTCCCATCCAATCGTCAAGGTTCCTTTTGAAGAGGGCCAAGGAGGTGCTCTGCTTGACATGTATGGGTAGTCTATTCCAGAGTCTGGGGAGTCTCTAGGTCAGGAACCTGTCCCTCTCCAGCATGTTTTGTTAATTGTTATGACAAGGTTTAGATCCCTGGAGCGTGTGGCTCTGAGGGATTGGGATTTCTATAAGTGTAGCATGTCTAACAGCTCTGGGCTTGAGACGGCCTTGTATGTTAAGCAGAGATTGCCTCTGAGTAGACTATGTGCGACAGAGTATAGCTGGAGTTTTTTAAGGCGGTCAGCTTTAGGCCTGTGATTCTTTTAGTGAGGTATTTCTGCGGCCTTTCCAGTTGTTGCAGATGTCTTGAGCGGTACATAACAAATGGGGCATTGTATTCTATAATGGGTCTAATGAGGGATGAGTACAGTGGGACAATGACCTTAGTGATGAGGTGTGCCACAGAAGGATTTCCTGACTGTTGTGGCGATGTGGTTATTGAAGGTGAGACCACTGTCCACCTGTGTCCCTATGTCTCTTATCACACACTTGGTGTTTAGTGTACTGCCACCTATGTGGTAATTCATGGGTAAATTTTTTTTTCCCAAAGGGGATAACTATGCATTTCTTGGCATTGAGTTGAGCCCATGGCTCTGGCATCAAGCATCTGTTTCTGTAAAGCCCTTTTGCATAGTAATCCACATCATTTGGGGATTAATAATGGCTCCCAGTTTGCAGTCATCTGCAAACTTTGTTAGCCAGAGTCCCTTAGTGTTGGCCTGTACTTCAGAGAAGTAGATGCCAAACAAGAGCGGTCCCAGAACTGAACCCTGAGGTACTCCACTTGTCATTTGTCTGGAGATGGATTTGGAGTCAGCTACTTTTACAGTGCAGGTTCTGTCAGTAAGCCAGTTAGCAACCCAAAGGAGTAATGCCCAGCTTAGTAAGTTTATCTATGATTCTAGAGTGGGGGATGGTGTCAGAGGCTGTGGCGAGGTCCAGATAGGCTGTGTGGACTGCCTTACCCTCATCCACAGCTCTGGAGACTGATTTGAAGAAGTCACTCAGGTTCAAAAACAAGATCGGCCCTTCACAAACCCAAACTGGGTGGTCCAGTGTTTGAAGGTTGCCAATATCTTTGTTTATAAGTTCCATGGCCTTGCAGGTCAGGCTCGTCAGACTGATGGGACGGTAGTTCCTGGGATCCAAGGTGGACCCCCCCCCCCTTGTGGAGTGGGATAACTGTAGCTGTGTGCCACTCTGGGCACGAAGCCTGAGGGGAGGTAATGATTAAACATGACACTTAGGTGAGGTGCCAGTTCATTTTGTAGTTCATGTAGTACACAGCCCGGGATGTTATCTGGTCGCATGGATGCTGTATTCCTAGCTTTGGAGAGTACGTTTTTTTACCTGTGTGGCTGTTATTACCAGAATTTGGCAGTCTTCCGGTATTGAGATGGGCCGTTTAGGGGGTGAGAGGGGGGTGAAGTTGGCACTGAATCGATCTGCCAGGATATTGGCAACATCCTTGAGATCATTATATTTAATGCCATTCTGTTGTAGCTCAGAGCAGATCTGAGCATTGCCATTTAGATTCTTGACTTTGTTATAGAATGCCTTGTGGTTGTCTTTGGAATCTTATTTTCGTAACTAGCTTTAGATGATTTTACGAGGGATCTCAGCTTCTTACTGAGGCTGGTAAGGGAATTTTTTGCATCGTGGGATTTTCCTCTTTTCTGCAACAGTTTATAGTTTTTGTTGTAAAGTTTGTTTATGGCAGGGGAACCACCAGATTGGCTTCCGTGTTTTGGAGGAGAGCATCTTGTTTCTATTTGGGATGGCACGATTCATGCATGAGTGGATGTGCTTGAACAGTGCCTTAGTGTAGGACTCAGCAGTCAAACTTTTAGTTCCTGTCTGCAGGGTTTCATGAAGTTTGTCACTTTTGACTTGAGTAGCATGATGTTGGCTTTGGAGAATTTTTTTTCTGGAGGTTTCCTTACTGGGGAGTGGGGGTGGGATGTGGACGTTTAGGGTGATTAGCTTATGGTCTGACCTGACCGACGAGGGGGTGACCATAGCTGTGGAGCATTGATTTCCCAT
This sequence comes from Protopterus annectens, assembly GCF_019279795.1. Classification (NCBI taxonomy): domain Eukaryota; kingdom Metazoa; phylum Chordata; order Ceratodontiformes; family Protopteridae; genus Protopterus; species Protopterus annectens. Next base: position 826,658,149 of record NC_056737.1, on the reverse strand, counting down.
GTTGGTAATTACCAGGTCTAGGATATTGGAGCCCCTTTGGGACTACGGATTAGTTGATCCAGGGCGTTCGAATTTATGAATTCCAAGAACCGTTGGGCAAAGGTGTTGGTACAAGAGTAGTTTTCCCAGTTAATGGCAGATAGTTGAAATCACAGAGTATTAGGGTGTTTGGTTGTATCTTAATATTTTCCAGTATGTTCAGAAAGGTGTAGTGAGAATCTTGGGGCATATATTATATATATATATATATATATATATATAATCTGTGTGTGTATGTATGAATATATGAATATATAGATATATAATGTGTGTGTGTGATGCATCTTACACACACACACCATATATATATATATATATATATATATATATATATATATGTATATGCAATATAAATGTGTACATATATAAAATATGATTGTAGTGACACTCGCTAAGTCTTGAATACACTACATTGAATGCAAATCATCAAAGCTTAAATCAAAAAGTAAACATTTTAGAGCTACATCTTCACATCCCCTGCTAATTACACGACCCAGCTCACTGTCCCACCTAAATGTTCAATTTAAGACCAAACCTGTGGAACTTTTAGGTTTATTTATATGTGGTATACTGACAGTTTTTCAAAAGCGCCACTTGTCGAAAGAATAAAATCTTGTACAGCTGATCACATGTACCGAATTGTTTTTTTCCAGTATGAGGTTGTGGTATAGTGAGCATCTCTGAATTTGCTATTTCCTCACTGTATTGTGGTTTTAGAGTTTGTATTTATAATTTGCCGGGGATGCAAAAAACATACTTTTACTTTTTTTTTTTTTTTCGATCAGCTTGTGGTTGGCAAGTAATGCTTGATCACTTGCAGTTCGATACTGTGACTTTTCATCGTAGGGAAGGTGTGGGTATCTAATACATATACGCATACTCATGTATTTTATATATAGTGTATGTGATTCACACCAGTGTACATTGTTTTGGAAGCCTACAAGTTTACCTGCAGCATATTTTTTTAATAACTGGAGCAGTTCCACGTAGATTCAAGGAGAACGCAAAGATGCACACACTTACTCAGATGGCACCAATGGTGAGGTCCGAGTCCTGTGAGGTAGCAGAGCTCATCTCTTTGCCACTGAACCACTCTATAGATAAGGTATTACAAAACATGGATGAAAAGAGTATTACAAATCTTGACATTGTTGTTCAAGATTGTGGGGAACGGCTTAAAAAATGGTACTGATTGCATTTATGTAATCTGGTAGGGTACTGAGTCAACCTTTTTAAAGAAAGCCCAGGGACAAGATCCATAGTGAAAAATAACAAACCAGAATACACATAAAAAGTAAAACAATATCCTGGATTAGAGAGAAATATATGCATATGTACTCTGTTTGCAAACATACACAAGCAGTGATTGTCGTTAAATTACTACATAGAAGTATTGAACATTTTGAGGTATGTTGCTCATTTTGGCTCTTTGTTTCCTTAGGTTCATATATTAGTACTAAGCTAACTGCCCTTGCGAGCCATTTTAAGCCTAGCCAATTATCCCATGTGAGACTTGAACCCTGCATCTTGTACTTGCAAGGCAAACACCTTAACCATTAGGCCACCCTCCCAATCCAAATTTCAAAGTCAGATTTAGAAACGCAACATTGTAATTAATGATTTGATGTTGTGTCTTCTGTCTTTTCCTTAATAGATGGATTAGAGGATCTGACTTTGGATCCAAGGCTCAAGCTCTACCCTTTACCCATAATTCCCCTCCGAGCAGCAGAATATCTCTGATCGTTTTCGTTTTGGACACGATCTCTTGAATAAGCATTTGGGTGATGGCTAAGTTTGCTTTGTTGGTATTCTCTCTTACTACTGCCTACTGACTTATTTTAGTCAGATTTTGTCTTCATCTGTCTCCCTTGTATGTGTAATATATACACACGGGTGCATATATAAGTAGATGGGTGTTGATGTAAAAAGTTGTCTCTGCCATTTAGTGCCTGTTTGGCCTTTCCTTCTCCTCCAAGTTCCTTTGAACCTCATGTATTTGGATTCTGTTTTTCTTCTGGTTGTAGTTGTGGTTTATTGCTGCTCTTTTTTTCTTGTGGTAGTTGCAATATGCGTTTGTGATGTTGGAAAGACCCACTGGGTTTCAGAAATGTGTGGGGTGTGACCAACAGAAACACACCACATACCTGACCAAAAGCTTTTTAACACAAATTCCTCGCTCGCACATGGTAGAAAAGCTAAATTAACTAGGAATAAAGCCCTGTGTCATTGGCTGGATTGCTAACTGCCTCACAGATAAGCTGCAGGAAAAAAATACTTGAGTTGCCTCCACAAAGAGACCAGTCAGCAGTGGAGTCCCACAGGGTTGCATGCTGGAATCTCTCCTGTTTGGCACCTGCTTTACTGAAGTAAAAGCAAATAGGAGGGCTTTGGCTGACCAAGTTTGCAGTTGACTGCAAGCTAGGATCAGTCATTGAATCCTCAGATGAGTTTGCCATCCTACAGGAAGGTTTGTCCCAAATAATTATCTGGTGAAAAGTCAAAGGGTGAAACGGTTTACCTTTACATGTTCAAAGGTCAAATCTTGAACCCGCTGCCCCCAACTGTAAATCGTGAAAACCAAACTGCTGAATTACGAAATGTCACCCCATTTTTGACCCATGGTAGCACTTGTTTCGGCGGTGGTGTGCTTGGAAATGTTGAAATTTGATTATTTTATGTAATTTCTGGAATTTGGTGTTACAGAATTTGCATATCTGGTTCGCAGATGTGCATGTACGACCATTTGACTTTCAAACAAGTAAAGGTAAACCGACTGAAACTGAATGTAAAAAATTGCATTATTGTATCCTTTGGGAAACTGTCTATCCCAGGGAAGAACCACATTGAGTACATCACTGAGAGTTGACTCACTTGTTCAGGATTTGGGAACTTGTGCACAGTGACAACTTTTGACTAATATGTGCCCATTGTTGTAAAAGTCCTTCTGTATTGCGCAGCTTATAAACATAAGAATTGTCTAGATCTAGGGATTTCTTGTCTCTTTACTCGGCTGTCTTTAGGCCAATCATTGAATATATTGCCCCTTTTGGTATTTATTTGTTCAGACGCATGCAACAACTGGAAATGCCCAGTGATTCCTTACCAAAAGGATCTAAACATGTCTTACATGGACTGAGTCGAAGCTTTTTCACTATACCCTGTCTTACTGACTGACGGTGAGACGGCATCCTCCGACCCAGTACTGACTGATTTAGTACATATCAGCAAGTCATATGGCATCAGAAATATTCAAGTTTAGGGATATAAATATCTCCTGCAACATCAACAGAACAGTTTGGAGGGATAGATGTATTTCACAGAGGTGATTTGCTGCTCTGGAACAAAGTTCACCCTTGTCCATAATCGAGCTTAACTTGGATCTGTAGATGGAGAACAAGAACATTTACCTGAAAACTGTCTCCTGTACTACTAATGGACAGAGGCAGCTCCTAAAGAAACATGCTGGTATGTATGACAAAGTGTGTGAAGTTCCCCTTCCACATTCCTGCTCTTAGACTTCCCTCTGCTTCTAAGAAAGTTATATATAAGACTGGGGGTAAGAACAGTGCTGCTGAAAAGTCTAAAGAAAAGGTTAAGGAGCCTAAAAAGCTTTCTCTAGATTGCTCCAGTCCTTCGGGACTGGTGGTTAAGTTAAAAAAAAAAAAAAAAAAAATCCTGATCCTTCTCTGATTTTGAAACATGTTTCAGTTTGATACCACACTTCTCCCACTTATCTCCCAGGCTCTGTTCGCTTTTCCTGTAAGAAGCATGCCTCCATAGGACATCTAGAACTTTGTCCACAGCTTCATCTCAGAGATCATTACAGTCTTCCAGAATCCTGTCTGAAGTGGATATTGAAAGCATGATGAGGAACGTCCGCAGGGATAAATCCCAGCTTGGGGGTCCTCCTGGCACCAACTCCTGTTGGGATTCTCGGGCCTTGGTCTATCCCCTTATCAAATTTTAGCTCCTTCCCTGATCCAGTCCTTGGAATCGGAGCTCTGAGATTTGTCTGTGTGATCCAAAGGCTTGTTCATTGTCAACTTTCACTTTCTCTGATCCAGTTGACACAGAGTACACTGGACCTCAGTGGATCATCTTTTTGGTGTCAAAGGAGAATGGCGACCTTGGGCCCATTCAGAACATCAGTCACTTGAACCAATAGATGAAGCAGACAAAATTCTGGATGGTTACGGTACAGTCCTTTCTACCATTGTTGAGAAAGGACAGTCGGATGTACTCGATAGATCTCCAGGTTGCATTTCACCATATAAAGATGGGCAGATGCTCCAAGAAATTTCTCTGCTTCTGGCTGGGAGTCTTTTACTTCTAATGCAGAGCCCTGCTTATTGGTCTTGCAGCTGCCCTGTGGGTATTAAAGTGCATGGCAGTGGTTACAGCTCCTGTCAGACTGTTGGGGTTCAGTGTTCCCATATCTAGATGCCTCCAGCATGAATCTCCAAGACAGGGTCCAAATTTTAACCAGTTCAAATAATAGAATTCACTGGAGTCCACCCAGATACCAAGTTACAGAATTCTATCATTTCAGCAGCAGGTAAGATGTACTCTCCTGCCAGAAACCACCAGCACAGTTCATTTTGTGTCTTCTTGGTTCAGTGGTAGCCAGCATTACCTTAGTATCTTGGACAGGTTTTATATGAGGGTGCTACAGTGGACCCGTACAGTTCAGTGGTTAATGAGATGTCAACCCCATGAATATTCCAGTAGCCGTCGTAAAACTTATATAACTCCTCGTATTCAGTGGTGGCTAGACTCTCCCAATTGTATCTCAAGGTTGACCTTTTGTTCTCCCTTCTCCCCAGGTCACAGTGACCATGGATGTACTTCATTGGGGTGGGTAGGCATTTTTTGGTTGACTGTCCATGACCATATGGTAACCTTCACAGGCCAGTCGTTAAATCAGTTTTCTAGTGATGACGCAGTCTGTAGCTTTGCAGGCTGTTCATGGCTCCCCCCTCAGTGGTGTGGTCTCCATCCAGATGGATAAATCAGTGGCCTGGTAGATCAGCAAACAAGGGGGAACATTTCTGTCCATTGTAGGCCATGAGGGTTTGACAGTGGTCGAAGTCTTCTCACCACTTTCTGATAACCCACATAGTGGGGAAGTCCAGTGACTAGTGTGCAGGTTAAGCAGGTCTATCCTTCTTCCTCAGCAGTGGCAGATCATATTTTCAGCAGCTGGGGCCGACCATGTGTTTGACATTTTTGCTTCCCTTACCAACACCAACTGCATCTGGTACTTTGTCCTGGATGTCCTCAAGGGATGTTGTGATCCACACTTGGCCTTGCAGTCTCCTTTATGCCTGGCTGCCCACTGCTGTCATCACAATGTTCAGTAAGGCTGCAGTGAGTCCTCATTGCTCCATTGTGGCATTGACAGGTGTAGTTTCCCTTCCCTTGGTCTCATTTGATTCTGTGTGTGGGTGCTGAAACCTGCCTCAGATCTTACCCATTTGGGAAACCTCACCCGGACATTGGAGTCTTCAAGTTGACAACAAAGTTTCTGCAGTTTGAGATGGTTAGACCAGGCTTTCTTTCTAAGTTGTGCACATTCTGACTTCCTCAAAGAAACCTTTGACCAAGAATATCAACAAAAGTAAATAAAAAAAAGTTTTTTTGATTTTTATTTGGGCTTCTATTCATAGATCTCTTTTCAGCCCCTCTCCTGGCTGTCATAGACTTTTTGGCCTCCCTTTTTCTTAGTGATTTTAGTTGCTCTACTGTCAAAGTCCAGTTAGCAATGGGTTCCAGTTTTCACATTGCAGAAAACTATTTGCCAATTGCTTCCTTGAACTTGTCTAAGAGTGGCTTAAGGGGTAACATCTTGCTGCGACTTCCCCATACAGATCCTGTTCCTCCTTTGTTTATAACCATTATTTTGCAGGCTTTGACAAGACTCCCTTTTGAACCTGCAGCCACAGTTGATTTGAAATAACCTTCCTGGAAAACTCTCTCTTGTTTTTTAGCAGATACTTCTGCATGAAGAGTACTGGAACTTCATGCCCTATTTTTTAAAGCTCCTTATTTGGTTTTCTGTAAGGACAGAATGACTTTGAGAACAAATCCATTGTTTCTGCTTGAGGTGGCTTCTGAATTAATACTCCGTCACCCTTATCAATCTTTCTGTATTTTTTTCCCATTTTTCCAGTAAAAGGGAGTAAATGCTATCTTCTTGGAAGTACCTCGCAAACGTGGACATAACTGCATCGTACTAAGAATATTAGACTGACCAGTTATGGGTGTCCTTTGGCATCGCTAAAGTCGGCAAAGGAATGTCCAAGTAACCTTCTCGCTGGATATCTGGATGTATCTCCGAAGTACAAGTAAAATAAAGTTCTGTGGTTAACAAATTTGCTGGCAACTGTACACTGGGAGCTGTCATAGAATCCCCAAACAATGCCAGTATTCTACAAGTGTGTCTCTTGTGCAAACAAATGATTGGTGGCAGAGTCCGCCTTAAACTTGTCCCTTTCGGAAAGAGCGATGTTCTGGCTAACTACCACATCAATAAACACCCTAAGCACACAGTCAGTGGTGAGAGACCTGGGCACACAGATTGACAGTAACCTTTACCTTTGATCACCACATTTCCACAATGGTAAGAAAGGCATTCTGTATTACTCATCTCTTAACTCATTACAGATGAGTGACACCTCCAGGTGCATCTGCAGTTACCCCCTACTGCTCCTCTAGGCGTCAAATATTACTTGTTCATACTTGCATTAATAATTCCAAAACCACGCTACATACAAGGTATCAGAATATTTTATCTTGAAGCATACATGATGGCAAACAGAATTGTACTGATATTTGACCTCTGTCAATGAGTATTTATTAAAATTGTAAGGTGATAACTTCATTTTTAAAGGCTTAGGCCACACCCACTAGGAGTTAAACGTACACACTCAAAAGACTTGTACTGGAGGGTAAGGTCTTTGCCTGCAGAAAAAAAGTTCTATCCTCCCTGTACTCTTCACTCATCAGGCCAATAACTGAGTACAGCACCCCTTTTGGTATGTACCTTTCCAAGCACCTGCAGCAGTTGGAGAAACCACATATGTCCTCACAAGGAGAATTCAAAGTCTTCAGCATTTGCCCTATGTGGATCGGCTGAAATTACTGTAACTCTATGCTTTTTCATGCATACTATTGAGAGGTAATCTTTGTTGTGCGTATGAGGCAATCTCTGACTCTGCTTCATTAGAAGTGCTACATATCCACAAGTCCAATGGTTAATGGGTTACTCTCTGTAAAGACCATAACCTGGTATGTGACATTAAGAGAACTGCAGGGGGAACAGATTTGTCTCCCAGAGGTTACCACACCTGTGGAACAGACTCCCAATGCATGTAAAGCAGAGCACCTCTTTGACCTTCAAGCACAATCTGGATGATTGGATGGGTAACAATAAATTCATCCCAAGGGTTCTGTGTCTCAGTGCATATTGTGGAAACGAGGGCTGAACTTGGCTAGGCTTGTAAGGGCTTCAGGGCCATAAGCCTAGTAACTTCCTGTGATCTCCTATGTCTACAAGGAGGCAGGGATTGTCTTTGCCTGAGTCTCCTAAGGCTCACTCTCCTAGGTCAGTTGCTGTTTTGAATGTCTTTTTTTTACCAAAGTACCAATTGATGACATTTGTGGTGCAGCTACTTGGTCTAAAGTCCATGTCTTCATACTTTATTGTAAGTTGAGAAAAAGCTGCAAGTTAAGTTTTGCACTTTACTCTTTGTAGCACTCCTGTTTCATTTCTGTGTTTATTCTAGCACTACCATGTTTATCCACTGATTACAAGTTCCACATTCTGCTTTTATAATCTTTCACTTTCTTCGTATCACTCTTTCTGTAAACTAGTTACTTCTTCCAGCTTGTAGTGTATGTATTCTAACCTTAATTCTGTTGCCAATGTCCTTTTTTGTCTTTATTTTTAAGCTGCAGGTATGTCAAACTTGCACTTCATTGTCTGATTCTTTTCTCAAATGTTTACCTGCTCTGGTTTTGCATCTCTGCTGGAACGCCTTCTGTGTGGAGTCTGCATGTCCTCCCCGCGGTCGAGTGGCGTTCGAAAGACCTGCATTAATGTGTGTTCCTTCATTGAAGGTTGGGCGTCGAGCTGGCACCTCAGCACCGTAAAAATCTACTGCCAATCATTAGCTGACTGGAGTTCCGCTGTGGAGACCCCTAACCGGGAAAAGCCAAAAGAACAACAACTTGATATAAAAAAAATTGGTCCATTTTTCTCCTTTTTGTAATTATTTATTTGCACTTTCTTCAAAACTGAAAATTTTCCCTAAATAGTTTTCAAAACTGGACAGTAAGTACAGTGTCAACAAAGTCCTTTGTGGTGGAATTTTATAGTAGACTGTCTTTCTTGAGCCAACGGCTATTGTTGGTTCTTAGTCACCATCTTCCTAATTTTGGGGTTCATTTTAGTTTGGTAATAAGTCTTTCTTTTTTTCCTCTTTCTTCGCTTCTTAGGTTATTGTAATTAAGGTTAATAACTTTGTCCACAGCGTGGTTCAGTATTTCTCTGTCCAAGCAGTGTCTGTAAATGACCTCTGAATCTGTACATCCCCAACCCTTCAGATTATCTGTAGACATTTGCCCATAGAACTGACCTCTGTTGTACCACATTGGTCTCCACCTCTTACCTGATTCCTCCATTCCTCCTTGCAACCAGCATTCTGTTTCCTCCTTGATAACCTTTTTAATGTTTTGTTTTCCTCACTGCCTGACATCCAGCTTAAAAAAAAAAAAAGATTTTATCCTCACTACCTGTCCTTGATCAGCCTTTTTATAGTTGATTGATACATTTGTTTACTCTTTGGATGAACGGAGCTATCCAGGTTTTTCCTGACAGTGACTTAAGTTTCCATGCTGAGGCAGCTGACATGTATGCTGACTTTTGGGGGACTGCACTGATTTCCTCCAAACTGACGTGCATATGCATCCATACGTGTCTCTTGGAAAGCTGCTGCTTACTGTAACTTGTAGACCGAACCTAGCTCATATGTTACTTTCTGTACTGTTATTAAATCACAAGATTAAGAGCTGTAACAGGCTGGACTACCTCTTCCTGTCAAGATTGGTGGAATTTTGTCAGTCACTCCCATCCTTCATAGTTGGCTTCTTCAGTTTATGGGCCTTAAATAGAACCTCTATTGCTAGGGTTGTAATCTAGCTTTGTCTGTTCTTTAGAGCTGAATGATAAACTAGATGCTCATCATAGAGCTGAATGATAAACTAGATGCTCATCATATTGATCACTGCTACAGTAGCCTTGGCTAATAAAGGTTATATCCTGCCAAGGATATAATAGCCAGCCAGGTTCTAAAGCTTCAGGGCACCTTCCATGTGCCCAAACTGTCAGGCAGCTTGAGCGGACTGAAAAGTTTGTGTCTAGCCCCCAGAGCTTTACTGCTGCCGAAGAGCATAGTACTGTAAGACATTAGAAGATCGATGGTCAGATTGGTGCTGTTCCTTTTCTGGGCATATAAGTTCCCTTGGGGGGAAACCTTCCATTTTCTGTGTATTGTGTGTGTATCACTTTCCTCTTCAGGAAAATTATTTTAAAGCTAGGAGTTTTGTGTTATAACAGACTGTCACAATACCGCATTGTACTTTTAAACTCGGTTTCTCTTTTTTTCATGTCAGTTTAAAAGCTGCACAAAAGTAAATGAAAACCATTTTGTCTGGAGAAATTGATTAAATCACTTCACCAGCCCCAAAAATGTAAAATAGTGCTTTCCTCAGTTTTTTTTCCCTGCGGTAAAAACTGATTTATTTTTTTTTACTAGTATTTACTGTTTTTAACCAGTGTTTGTTGTTGTCTTTCCGGGTAAGAGGCAACGTTTTCAGCTTGAATATGGAACAAACTGCCAGATCCATGGTTGGTCCTTTTTTCAGATTACAAAAAGAAAAGTTAAATAAGCCACCACAGCAGGGCAACAGTTTATCTTAGCCACGGGTAGGTGACTGTGTGGTGGCTCTTTATTGTACCTCAGACCACTCATGTTTTATCCTGGCTCCTTCTAGAGTAGTGCCTATAGCCAGTGTGGATTGGGGGTTAGCCACATCCTCTGCAGATGCTGGGGTCCCCTTGGTGAGCAAGGGAGAGTCATTCTTGTCGGCCCTAAGAGCTCAGGGTTTAATTCAGGCCATCAATCCTTCTTGTAAAGTAGTTTCTGGTAAAAGGAGGAGAGAGACCTCTTTTCCTAAACAGATTCAAAACCTTGGTCTGAACAGGAAGATGAAGGGACAGATGCAGGGTTTTCTCTTCTCCTCAAATTTCTGATTCAGACTCTGAGGAGAGCCCAATTTCTGATTTTTCCCTGTGGAGGTTTCTCTTTCTCTGAGACTATTGCTAGAATGTGCTAGTGTTTTCAGTGGGGAATCACTGAGGTTTCTCAGTCCTTCAGAAAACTTTGAGCTGTTGCAGAAGAAATTTTCAGAACCTAAACCCTCCTCATGTTCTGTCTGCATTAGAGGATGTGTGTTACTGTCTGCAGTTTTCCTGATAGTTGGGCAGCTGCCCCATAAAACGCAGATGGTACGTATAAAGTTCAAAATAAAAAATAGAGCCAGCAAATTGTGTCCTGGTGAAATAATTTATTAGTTAAACAACAAAAGAAACAGACAGGTTTCGGCTGGCAATCCACACACAGCCTTCCTCAGTGTATTGAAATCAACTCAAGTGCTGCTGTTTAAAATAACACAGAAGAAACATGATTGGTTAACCTAAAATTGCTCATTAAGCCCCGGTGGTTGCTCATTAAGCCCCGGTGGAAATAGACCACCTAACTTAATAATCCATTTTTTCTCCTTGGAGTTTAACAGAGTGCAACAGTTAGCAGTGACTAATATGATGAACATAGTACAGTTGTGTAAGTGGAACATACCATAAAAGTAGATGTTTGAATGATCACTGTAGCAGTACAAGCTCCTTCCACCATCCTCCTTATCTTTCGGTGTTTGTCAGGTCGTGGACATTTTGTTATTCGTGTGTGCCCTTTAAGGGCTCAGACTCTCTCTCTTTCTTGGTAGGAAAGCTCTAAAGGGCTTGGTGGCCAAGCTTGTCTTTTAGTCAGCTCAGCTCGAGCTGCCTGGTTATTTTGTTTTGGGCATGTGGAAGGTGCCCTGAATCTTTGGAAGCGGCCAACTGTTCTATCCTTGGCAGGATGTAACCCATATAGCTAAGGCTACTGCAGCAGTTATTATTCTGTCATCTACCGTTATAAGTTTACTTACACAACTATATTTTTTGATTCACTTATTTGATTTTTCTGTTTCTTTTCCTGCAGTCCTGGGGAACTTTTTTAGAAGTTCTCGTTGAGTCTAGAGAAGTCACATTATCCCTGCCTTTCCCTTAATTTATATAGATAATGAAGGTGATTCCTGGAGAGTTCTGCTCAATCGTCATGCAAAGGTAGTGACTAGGCATGCATTCCAGGAGCCCATTATTGAGCCAAGCCCAAATCCTAGTTACCCCAAAGTCCTGTTTGGTTAAGTGAGTAGCTCAAGATCACACAGTAGAATGCATATAGCTTTTCAGTCCTCTGCATAACTGCTTTCTGTTACCCAGCTGTAAAACTTTTAATAGATTTGGCTGGCCCAACTGACAACCTATGAATTCATTTTGGCATTCACTTGAGAGCATTTTTTGACAGAAAATTTGCAAGCCTACTTCTAAGATTTCATTCCTTTCAGTAGTACTTATTCATGAATTACTGACCTGTAGTTCATTGGGATTTCTTTTGACAGGCATCTATCTACCTCATCCTTCCCCACCCCTGTAAAGGTGGTACTGATGCTTTTTACTGGTTCGGTGCAACCTCTTTGGGTTTCATGAATATCGGTCTAATTACTGGAGTATTCCATAGCTCTTCAGTACCACTTGCTGATTATTTGTGATGCCTGGATCTCACAGCTTTTTTCTGTCTCCTTTTTAGGTATTCCATCAGTTCACTTATCCCTACCTGACTCCTTGTAACGTTCAACAGTCCCTCCTTTCTGTAAAAGAAATGCCAAGGCAGAAATGGCTATTGCAACCTGTGTGCTTTGAATTATGCCTTCTGTTGACACAGTTAGGACTTGCCTTATTCTTTCACTTGTACACATGAAACTTCCTTTATTACTCCTTAACCACTTTGGCAAGTTGGTGGTCCATTGCTGCTTTGGTCTTCCTTACTACCCTAGCTGTTAATTTTTCCTTACTACTTCAACCTCTCTGGTATGGTCTTTGTAGATTTGTTATAGTAATGGCATTTATTACGTTGTTCTGTTAAGTAGGTTGTCTCTTAATGCAGTTTCCCTTTTTTTTTTCCTGTTTTCTTTGTGTTTTGGACATGTTTGCTGTCTTTTTCACATTCTACCTCATTACAGGTATACCTATCTTGTTGTAGAATCCCTTTTTTGCCTTGATTGTGAAATGTAGCACATTTATTTATTTTATTTTTATTTATTTCCAGTTTGATTACTGGGGAGGTCCACTGGGCCCAGAGGACCCGTTTTCAGTGGAGACCAGGGGAGAAAAGCTCCAAAAATACAAATTGCAGTACTGATAAAAAGTATAAAAGATACATTGTAGAGAACAGTTTACACAATATGAACCTTCATTGTCGCAAATAGTCAAACAAAATTCATTAAGGTTTATCTTAAGGGTTAAATACAATTATGAAAACGCTCTTGTAGAAGTATTGGGGAAATGCATTATATGCTCACATTAAAAAGAAAGTAGGAAGACACTTGGCACGCACTCATTTAAACTAAGATGCTTGTTGTGTCTTTAGGCTTATCCCGGTTGGGGCCGCCACAGCGGAACTCCTGTCCGCTAATGTTTGATAGTGGATTTTTACGTGCCGAGTTACCAGCCCTGGCACACAACCTTCAACGAAGGCATGCTCATTCACGCATGCCTCCACACACAAGACGCTCTAGCTGAGAATCGAATGGCACAATGTGTTGTTGTGAGGCGACAACGCTACCGCAGCACCACTACCGTGGGATTTAAACTATGATATTTACAGTATTTACACAATGGAGTTAAGGGAAAAATAGCTCTAGGACTTTTAGAGTGCTAGGATACACTCTTGGTAGAATAGCAGTGGGAGCTTTAGAGAGAATAGGACCCTAGGAGTAGTGAAGAAATACCTAGGGGCATGTTCTTAGATAGTTTTTAGGTAGGGTGACGGCAGGTACATTTCATTTAGTGGACAGATGTTTAAAAAGCTGAGTTTTGAAATTTTCAGAGTTTGCTGTTGTTCTTATTCCATGTCTTAACGATAGTGAAGGAGAGGAGAAGCTGGCCAGCAGGACTTTTAGACTTGTTGATAGCATTAAGGTTTTGATGTTCAGATTTGAGAGTTCTGTTGGGGATGTAGGGTGGAAGGATATTAGCTAGAGCAGGACAGTTAGTAGGGTGAAATGTAAGTCTGTGTGCAGTGGTGAGCTGGAGGTAGTTTTAGATAATTTGGGAGTTCTAGCCAATTTAGAGATTGTAGGGTAAGGCAATGAAGGGTGGAATTACTGCTGTTGGAGGCAAATTTAGAGATTTTGTTATAGCAGTTTTCTAGTTTGGAGGTGATGGAGCAGGACAGGTTGGTTAGGAGAGGGGCTCTGTATAATAATGAGGAAATAAGGTAAGTGGTGGCCAATGTGTGCCTAGTGGAGTGAGAGAGAAAGCGAGTATTCCTATATAGCATACCTAGTTTTTGGTGGGTTTTGCTGAATATGTATGTCAAACCTAAGAAATTCGTCAATAATAATACCGAGAAGTTTAGCAGAGGGAACCACTTCTATATGGGAGTTGGTATGACTAAGGACTTTTAAAGTATCTTTTTCATAGGTGTAGGGCTTTCTGGGGGGGGGGGGGATTTGGATTTGTTAGCACTGAGGCAGAGGTGGTTTTGATGCATCCAGTTTTCAGTGGTTGAGAAAGCAGTTTAGGTTTTATGGAGCAATTCGGAGATTGAGGCAGAACAGACTAAGGCTGAACCATCTGCATATTGAATGATTTTGACATGAGGGATAGTAGTGTGGAAGTTATTAATGAAAATGTTAAACAGCATGGGTCCAAGGATGGATCCCTGTGGTACACCAGTTGGGGTAGGTAAGGAGGAGGAGATGGAGTTTCTCCATTTGACTGCCTGAGACCTGTCTGATAAGTAGGTAGAGAACCAGGATAGAGTTGGGTGAGAGATGCAGATTTGAGAGATGAAGGTGTTTTTGGGAAATGGTATCAAAAGCTTTAGAGAGATCAAGCAAAACAGTAGAGACCAGGTGTCCTGAATCTCTGGCTTGATTGACAGTTTCTAAGAAGGAGAGTAGGGCAGTAATAGTACTATGGCCAGGGCGGAAGCCATGTTGGGTTGGTGTAAGAAGATGGTTTTGGGTTAGAAAAGGCATAAGTTGGTGGTGGATGCACTTTTCTAAGATTTTAGAGATTGGTGAGAGTAGAGCGATAGGGCGAAAATTTGATATGCTGGTGTTCTTGCCTCTTTTGTGAAGAGGAAGAATGCATGCTGAACGCCAGAGTTTGGGGACGTATGATTCCTTTTATAGATCTGTTAGTATAGCTCTCCCAATCAGCATCATTATTATCAGCAGCACATTTTAGGGAGGAGGAGGGAAAATTGTCAGGAGCATTAGAGCAGGGTTTAAGTTTAGACAGAAGTCTTTTTATAAAGTTAGTTGAGACAGGTTTGAGCTCGAACATGAGGGGAGGGTTATTAGGAGAATTTGAGGGAGAAGAGGATGGGACAGATGGGACAGATAAAGGTATTTACTCGAACATGAGGGGAGGGTTATTAGGAGAATTGGAGGGAGAAGAGGATGGGACAGATAAAGTTATTTACAAAAAGAATACCTATGTAAAATCCTGGATCTTTTTTTAAACATCTTTATTAAATTCATACATATGACAAAGTGATATCACTTTAGTTGCATACAGTTTACATCACAGACACCATTGAAACACCTGTAGTTGCAAACACTATACATCACTTATAAACCATCCAGTCATTGTCATTTAAGCATTATGTAGCTTATTCAAATCCTGTCCCTTAAACCTTGTTCCTGCTCTGCATATATTGTTTCCACAATTCCCACTTTTTCCTATGTAGTTTGCTGCTTCCCTTTTCTAAAGATCCCAATTCCAGTTGTTTCATCTCTGTTTATGTATTACCTGTTTTAGTCTCTTCTCAAAAATCCTTAGCTGCCATGACAGACTTTTTTATATTTGTACACCTAAATAATTCAATGTGAAGTTGTTCTGTCATGCCTTCATTCTTACTGATGGGTTTGGAGCCGATCCTCCGCTCCGACTCGGCCAAATGCAAAAGCTCGAGGTCTTCAACCAGCTCGTGGCCTACTCCCTTTCCCATGATCCACTGGTACTTCCCCCAGATCTCGTTTGCTGCTGCAACAGATTGGGCGATTCATCAGCTCTGGCCAGTGAAAATTTGTTTTTTTCTCATAATTACTTAGATTGTATAGTTTAGATAAGAGTTTAGTTAGAATGTATTGTCTTTTGCACTTTGCGTTTTATCTGCTAGTATGCTCTTTTTCTAGTTCTTCTTGGCCTATTTGAAGGCTCGTATGCTCTTTTTCTAGTTCTTCTTGGCCTATTTGAAGGCCTTTGTTAATCTCCCTATTCCCCTTAATAAAGTGATAGTTTGTAAGGTTTTTCAAATTCTAGTAGTTAGAATTTGTTGTTATTGTGCAGAGTGTTGTATAGGTAACTGTGTAATGTTTGTGTATGTGTGTATGTATACATCTAAAACTTCTAAGAGGCATTTGGAAAAATAAAAACTGCGAAATAATTAATAACTAAAGCCTACAGTGATTCCTTAAGCTTTCGTTCCTCTTTATTTGTATAGGAACTTCTTCAGAATGGATCAAATGTCAAGGGACTTATGTATAACACTAGTATCAGAGATCATGAATAATAACACAATGCTTCTAGGAGCCAATAGTAAACAAGAACACAATAGTAAAAAAATACATATGCATGAATGATCAAATACTGTAGAATGTCACAATCAAATAACCTGTACAGTATTAATAATAAAAAAAGTTTTGTAACCTAACTTGCTCAAGTTTTAGAATACATTCCAGTGTGACACAGTGAATAAAAAGCATTATTGAGTAAAAGTAATTCAACACTAAAACTTGCAGGTTTATTGAAACCATTTTAAGGCATATTTAAGATTCAGGGACTCCTTCAACCATGGGAAAAATTCAGCCTTCAATCTCAGCTGCCACTTTAATTCCTGAACCTGTAATATGCAGTCCGTGTCTCCAAAGAAAATCTTAATATGTTCCAATGCAATGAACTTAAAAGACCTAAAATTGTTGCATAATGTACTATGCTTACTGAGAGTGTTGACATGGTCCTTGCTCCTAATAGCCCCATAATGTTCCTTTATTCTGTCGCTCAATCTGCGGACAGTTTTACCCACATAACATGAACAGGTGGAACAAACTGCACAATAAACTATCATGCTAGAATTGCAGTCACAGTAATTGATAAAGCAAACTTTAACGTTGCAGTGTGGAAAAGTATAAGATTCATCTTCCAAGGTGTACTGAAAACACCCAAATTTACCACATTTGTGCATTCCTTTAGGTTGGGAAACATTAATTACTGGGGCTAAACTGAACTGATTGTCTTTATTTTCAAAAAATGCCTTTAAAGTCTTGGTTCTTTTGTACGAAAAAATAGGTTGTATCCCTAAGCCAGTCCTAATGTTCGGATCACATAACAAGATCTTCCAGTTATTTTGTAGAATGTGCCTAAGGACATTTAAGTCTCTACACATGGGTAATGAGAAACTAAGGGAGTGTGTGGAATCAATGGTGTCTCTATGTACATTATGTGTTGGAGTGAATCCATAAGTGACTATTGGCTTGTATTTGGCAAGTCTTTCCCCTGTGATTTGATTTCTAACTGAATCATTTCAAGATACACGATACTTCTGTACAAATAAAATGGAGAGAAAGTCACATTCCCTTTCAAAACCATATCGCTAGTCAGTCTAGACACTCTAATAAACTGACTCTTAAGGACATTTCTTTTCATGAAATGTGGGTGAGAACTATCATAATAAAGGTAATTGTTCCTGAATGTACTTTTTTTGTGAATAGAAGAGTTGAAACAATTCTTATCTCTGTCAATGGAAATATTAATATCCAAAAATGAAACCACATCACCATGACTGCAAATTACAAGTTTCAAAAACCCAATACTGTTTGATAAAATGTCCATGAACATTTTGAGTTGATTCACACTCCCATCCCAAACAAAATATCATCGCTAAAATGCTTATAACATTTCATAAAGAAAAACCCAGGCAAGTGTACCAAAGTGTCAGTCTCCCATCCCACTCAGCCAGGACCAGATTCGCAAATGCAGGGGCCATCTTCATCCCCATTGCCACACCTCTGACTTGGTGATAGATGTCTGCATTGAAGTGGAAAAAGTTATTCTCCAATACTAAAGAAACAAGAGTAGCCAATGTGTCAATTTGTTTCCTAGGTAATTTAACATATTTACACATGTTTAATATAGTCAACACCTTCCACATGGGGTATACTGGTATACAGCGCTACAATGTCCAGGGTAACAAGTATGCTGTTGGAAAGATCAATGCCAGCATTAAACAATGTGTTAAAGTCCCAAGAGTCTTTGATATAATGGGGTGTTGCTTGAACTAATGGGTTAAGGACAAAGTCAATATAATGAGCTATATTTTCAGTTTTTGTTCCCTTATTTGATATAATTAGTCTGAAAAGGGGATTAGATGAATTCTTATGTAGTTTAGGGATGACCAACAGTTTCCCAAAATCATAGATTCGGGGTCCACATGAATAAAAATTCTTCCTCATTGATGTAATGGTCCTCCCGTAAAGATTGGAAGACCTTCTCAATGTGATCAAAATGAGAGTTAACTGTTAGTAGTGTAACCTTAACATAGAAGTCATCATTAATCCCATCTTCATGAATTTTGTTAATATAATCACATTGGT
The DNA here is from genome assembly GCF_019279795.1 of Protopterus annectens. Lineage (NCBI taxonomy): Eukaryota > Metazoa > Chordata > Ceratodontiformes > Protopteridae > Protopterus > Protopterus annectens. Next base: position 826,640,068 of record NC_056737.1, on the reverse strand, counting down.
CCATAACCACAACCCCCGTCCCTTTATCAGCTTTCAGTACTCTTGAGTATCATCATTAGACAATTCCATCAAAGCTTTTATTTCATTAGTTGTTAAGTTCTACCATTTGTGTTTTGATTTAACATTCAAAGTATTTCTAAAATCTTCTTCACATACCCTTAAAAAGTAGATAACGTGTTAAGAGGTGGGTTAACAAGACTTTTTCTCTTAGGGACTGAATTGTACCAATAATTATCCTGATTTTGTGAATTATTGATAGACTGTGAGCTCTGTGAACTAGTCTTCTTCGTCAGCATCAAAAAATAGCTTAAGATTCAACTTCCTAATGTATAATCTAAGATCAAGTAAAATGTTAGATATGTTTGCTCCCTGTGAAGGAATAAATGCAAAACCCTTTTTAATACATTTAAATGATCCTGGGATAGATTTTTATTAGAAAATGTAAACACATACATCAAATCATCACTGTTAGAAGCACATTTAGTCAGTGTTACTACATGTAACCTGATCCACAACATTGTCAACAGCCAATATTTGAGACTTGCTAACAAAACCACTATTTGATACTGGTGTAACTACTTTAAGAGGGGAACTGATTACTGTGTCTACAATACCATGTCTACAAACATCTCGACTATCATAATGATCACAACTCCTATGATCACATGTTGTATCACTTTGCGTATGTTCCAGAAAGGTATCATAAGATTGAGCTACCTGCAACTGGATCTTGTTACCATGCGTCTCTGAGGAAGATGGGAAAATCTTGGCCCTTTCCCTTTCTTTGTCACCTCAGAAGAGATCCCTTGGGTTAGAGCATATCTGTTTAACCTGACAGGGGTTGATCCTTGATCTAAAAAAAAGAAGATGATGGTAAATTGTGGAAATTAGTAGCAGGACTAGCATTACTATTGTTAGTAGTAGTAGTGGTAGTGGTGGTAGTAGTAGTAGTATATACAGAAGTAGATGTATGACCAGGAGAGGGTGCCTGCTGACTGATTAAGACATTCCTATTAGGTGGCTGAGGCACCAAAACCGGTAGGGTAGTAGGAGGGGCAAAATCAGTATTCACAACCAATCTAGGGTCAGTCGCACTGTGACTGCAATTCTACCATGATAGTTTATTGTGCAGTTTATTCCACCTGTTCATGTTTTTATGTGGGTAAAACTGTCCGCAAATTTGAGCGGCAGAATAAAGAAACATTATGGGGCTATTTAGGAACAAGGACCACGTCAACCCTGTCTGTAAGCATAGTACATTATACAACAATTTTAGGTCTTTTAAGTTCCATGTGTTGGAACATATTAAGATTTTCTTTGGAGACGCTGACTGCAAATTACAGGTTCAGGAATTGAAGTGGCAGCTGAGATTCAAAGCTGAAATTTTCCCAGGGTTGAATCCCTGAATCTTAAATGTGCCTTAAAATGGTTTCAATAACCCTGCAAGTTTTAGTGTTGAATTACTTTTATTCAATAATGCTTTTTATTCACTGTGTCACACAGGGATGTATTCTAAAACTTGGGCAAGTTAGGTTACAAAGCTTTTTTTCTTATTAATACTGTACAGGTTATTTGATTGTGACATTCTAATGTATTTGATCATTCATGCATATGTATTTGTTGTTGTTGTGTTGTTTACTATTGGCTCCTACATGCATTGTTTTATTATTCATGATCTCTGATACTAGTGTTGTACATCAGTCCCTTGACATTTGATCCATTCTGAAGAAGTTCCGATGCAAATAAAGAGGAACGAAAGCTTAAGAAATCACTGTGGGCTGTAGTTATTAATTCCTTCGTAGTTTTTATTTTTCTAAATGCCTCTTAGAAGTTTTAGATGCATATTTTAATAGTTCTTCTATGTCCTTTTCGGTTTAACTAAACAAATATATATATATATATATATATATATATATATATATATATATATATATATCTTTAGCCATTTAAATTTTTCATAGCATAGCCTGCTAAAGTTAGAATGCATATATATATATATATATATATATATATATATATATATATATATATATATATATCTTTAGCCATTTAAATTTTTCATAGCATAGCCTGCTAAAGTTAGAATGCAAAGTTTTTTGTTATGAGGTTGTTTAAGTTGGAGAGCTCTTTATTTTGTGTTTGTGTTTTGAGAGTCATGGACAGATATGGAAAGCGCACGTTTACTTCAGTGACTTTTGCTCTTAGTTCACTGAATTATCCTACGCATGTCACTAGATTGCAGAGAGATCTCCTAAAAGAGCTAGGAGATGCTCTACAGGGTTCAGTAGCTGCAGGGGCTCAAAGTATCCTCACAGCTCTCCACCTTTAATTTCCTAATAAACTCGTCCATGCGTCTGGTTTTGTATGCAGCTGATGGAGCAAGCATAGCAGCGGGTACAGGAATTCCTGAATGCACTTATGTTAATTTGTGAAGTCCTTTAAGTCATCCTTTATCAACACCTCTTTTGATGGTTTGTCCCTTTTTGGACCCAAAATGAAAGAAATGCTTACCAGGTGTGAAGAAGAGGGTAAGACTCTGCCGTTGGCATCCATTTTTCCACACCTAGCAGACCTTACCCCAAAGGTCAGAAAAGAGGAAAGATGTGGTTCCATAAAACTCAAGGAGCCTTTCAGGGCAGACATGGTGAATTTCCCACCAGAGGCAGAGGAGGGGGTCAATAATGGAAGATGCCGTCCACGCGGCAGAGGGATGCTCATCTTTGCACTCAAGACACCTGGCTTCAAATAATAAAAGACCGCTGGGTACAAAGCAGCATATCCAGAGGTTACTCTATTCCCTTTTCCACTCCCACCTACCTCAATAAGAAAGATCCCAGACGTTCCAACCAGTCACAGGGGTCAAGCAACCATAGAAATTCAAAGGTTGCTAGAAAGAGTCATCCAGCCAGTCCCTGCAGACCAGATAGGATCCGGAACTTACTCAAGGTTCTTTTAGTTCCAAAGAAAACGGGACTGGAGGCTCATTTTGGATCTCAGCAGATTAAACAAATCTGTGAAGAAGACAAAGTTCTGGATGGTTACATTGCAGTTGATACTTCCTTTTCTAGGAAAAGACAATTGGATATGGTTACATTGCAGTTGATGCTTCCTTTTCGTGGAAAAGACAATTGGATATGATCACATTGCAGTTGATGATTCCTTTTCTAGGAAAAGACAATTGGATATGCTAGATAGATAGATCTCCAGGATGCATACTACCACGTAAAAATGGACAGACCATCCAGAGATCACCTGCGCTTTCAGCTGGGGGCCAGTGACTACCAATTTCGAGCACTGCCTTGCTGCGATCTTTTGCCACACCCACAAACATGAAATGCAGCAGTTGCGTTGTCCTAATTCCCCCGCCGGGGGAAGCCCCAAGGGATGCACTTATACACAATTGGCCCCCAGGTCTCCTTTATGCCTTTCCACCATTACCTCTGATACCAAACGTTTTACAGAAAGCCAATGCTCTGGGAAGGACTATAATTCTGATAGCCCCCTAATGGCCTCGCCAGATTTGGTTCCCCTTTCTTCGGTCTCATCTATTGGAAGAACCTTGGATCCTGGACCCAGTTCCAGACCTCCTGATTCACTCCTCGGGGGCTCTTTAGCTTGGGTGCTCCAATTCCAAATATAGCTAGGCTTCAGAATCTTTCAGCTGCAGCACAGCATATATTAACATCCTCTTGCAAATCCTCCACTAGAAAGCTACATCTCAGCAAATGGAAAAAGATTCTGTATATGGGCATTACAAAATCATATTGATCTTATTTAGCTCCAGTAGCTTCTATTTTGGAATTTTTGACACAACTTTTCAATGAGGGAGCAGCTTCCGCTACTATTAGAGTTCAATTGGCTGCAATCTCCAACTTCCATCTTGGTGGGGAAAGGTCTAATATTATGTCACATAGACTCTTGAAGGCATTTTTCAAAGGCACAATACATTTAAGACCACCCATCAACTCGCCTATTTCTCCGTGGAATCTAAATTTTGTTCTATCACAAATTATTCTACCACTCTTTGAACCAGCCTCTTCATGTGACCTAAAGTTTATCACATGGAAAACCATCATCTTTCTAGTAGCTATTACTTCTCCTTGGAGGGTTTCAGAGTTACAGGCCTTGTCTGTTAAACCCCCTTATGTGATTTTTCATAATAAGAGTGTCTGTCTGGACAAATCCCTCATTTTTAACTGAGATTTGTTTCTGAATATAGCTATAATCAGCCTATAGAGTTGCCTGTATTCTTCCCAAAGTATGACAATAAGATAGAGTATATGCTGCATAAGCTTTAAGCTTGATGTTCAGACAGGACCAAGGATTTCAGGAAGACAGATCAACTTTGTTTCTTTCTCAGACTCCAGGAAGGGTGCTCCTGTGGTAAAAAACACTTTATCTAAATGGTTATCTGATTGTATTTCCTTCAGTGAATACACCATTACAAGACAAGATAAAGGCCCACTCAGCTAAAGCAGTCTTCACTTCCTCAGCCTTTTCTGCCAAATTACCAGTAGATACAATTTGTGCAGCAGCTACTTGGTCAAGGCCTCATACCTTTATCACTCATTAGAAAGTGGATAAGGGCCTCCGGGGACAGGGCTTCCTTTGGTTCCACTGTCCTGAAGAATATACTCCCATGAGCCACCCAAGAAGACGGTGCTTGGGACGCTATCCCATCAGTAAGAATGAAGGCAAGATAGAACAACTTCACATAAAGAAGTTATGTACTCACCATAACGTTCCATGTGAATTGTTCATCTTGCCTTCTTGAGGATCGAGAACCTGAGGTGAGGTATGGCTGTAACTGAACTTTAATAGTGTATTCTATGCTGTTGCTATGTTGGAAGATGGCTTATACTTTTGTTGGCAGCAAACAAGATCAAGGGAAGCACCACTGCATCATGGGATAGGGAGTAGGTCATGAGCTGGTTGAATTAAAATCTCTACCAAAGCAGGTCTTGCAGTTAGGATTCTCCTATCCCTTTCTCTATACTCTAATAACAATCCCTGATGGGGAAGGCAGTTTCTAGCCTGCAGTCCAAATGTCTTCATAGCTTCTTCCTATTTTATTACCTTTTCCTGTCTGTTTATATGCTTTCAATACATTGGTTCTTTTTACCAGTTTTTTGCAGTAAATTCTAGCCCCCTCTTGCCTATTTTCTATACCCCAAATTGGAGTCCTCCCTATCGACCAGAATCTCCTTTCCCCATTCCTGTGATGGCTTTGTTCTTGGAATACTTTCTACTACTTTATGAATATAATATTATGTATGGCTGCTGCTTTTCTTGTTAATGATCTGTTCCACAACACTGAAATGTCATTTTCTGGTTTTATCAGGTACAAAATATCTACAAATAAAGCCAACTTTTCTCTATTACCATACCAATTATATCCTTGAATTTCTTGGTCCCTTATTTTCTTTGCCACTGGTTTTAAATATAATGCAAATAAAGGGGGAAAAGAACATCCCTGCCTGGTCCCTCTGTTGAAATAGAACTCATCAGAAAATACCCCCGGACTTAAATTTTCACCTCTAGTCCCTCATATATCCTCCAAATTAACCTTTAGTGTTTCAGGGAATGCAAGTGCTTCCACTGCCATAGTTTAAAAATCCCAGCTTCCCCTATTGAATCTGTATCAAGACCTACCAACAGCAATGGTTATTTTCTTACATTCCATGTCCTTCTGGATTATCTTTGTTCATATATCATATGTAAGTTGTTTACCTCCCTCCACAAAAACACACAGATCCATATTCATCAGTTTTGGCATCAACTGTGCCATTCTTTTATGCAGTTATAGAGAAACTGTTTACCATAATTTTCCTGAATCACAGGTGGGCGAGTCATACTGTGGTCGACGTACTTCCCCAGAAGTCGGAATGCTGAATTCTGGTATACCTGACATATACACAGAACCTCAACTCCCTACTGCTGTGGACCCAGGAGCAAACGTTAACATGGGTCCAGAAGGGGGTGAGACTGGACAGTCGGGAATGTCTGTCTGTGTTCGTCATTCCATAGTTCAGAATGTAGGAAATTGTGTAGATGGACTTGACCACCTGTGATAGATGATGGTAAAGCGAGATAAATACCTTTTATAATCCTGGTTTAGAATTGAAATGGATCTATATGAAGCTGGTTCTAATGGTTTTTTTTCCATCTTTAGGTATTATAGCCATCCTTGCTTTCTTCTAGGAAGTTGGTGTTGCTTCCCCTTTTAAAATACCATTAATAAAATGTTCCAGATTATAACTTTCTTTCCTCCAAGCTTCCGAACCTCTTCACAAATACAATCTATTCTGGGAGATTTTTCTGTAGGTTGGTTATATAGCAACGTTTTTGTCTCATCGGCAGTCTAGTCTTATCTACCACTAACCTTGGCATACTTAATTCTTCCATAAATATTTCCATTTGTTCTTTTTCTCTATTTCCACATTTCTGTGCTTTATACAAATATTCATAAAATTTCCAAAATATTTAACACCTCTGAAGGATCTGATGTGGTTTTTCCTTTGTTATAGGTTCCCTAAACTTGGCAGCACCCCTTTGTACTTTCTGTTGCCTGAGCTGTTGTGCTAAAAGCTTTTGTTCTCTGGAGTTAACAAATAAAAAGTTGCTTAACAACTATCTTTCTAAACTCAAGCAGTCCTTTTATTTTCTCTCCAGCACTCTGCAGTTTTGCCCTTGTTGTAAGATAGTCCCATTCCCTCTGTTGTGCAATACACCCCAGAACCTATGTACTTCTTCAAATAATGTTTAGCTCTCCTAATGGGAACAATTGTCCCAGACTAACAGCTACGCTTATAGGCTTTAGTTGACCTAAAATGAAGGTGCATGGTACAGTTTGTGCTTCTACTTTACACTAAGTGCTGTTTGTTTTTTGTTTTTACTCTTCTCTCAGGTGTAGAAAACCACCTGAATGCTTTCATAAAACATTTAAGCCAATGAAAGAAAAAAGAGCAATAAAAACAGAATACTTAGCAGTTTTTGTCCCCATAGAAACACAAGAACCAGGTACACAGTTGCCTTCAGCTACAAGCTTCTCACATTACACTGTGAACTTTTATTTGTTAAAGGGAAACTTTTCATTACATTCACTGTTTTATTTACTGGCTTCCACGTAAACTTGTTGGTAGATCAAGCCAAGGACATTAATCCAGTTATTCTGCTGTGGAAAAGTAAGACAAACATGGTAGTTTTACTTATATTGCGCTCTTTTTGTCCATGCTTTCTTCTCTTTTTAAATTCCAGTGCCCACATTTCTTAAAACTAAGTAAGAAAGAAAGAAAAGTTAAAAAGAGCATATGTTTTACTTTATTATACTTGTTGCACACAAAAATTGCTGGAAAAGCTTTATTATATGACATGCAGTATATGTCATGTTTTATATAAAAAAAAAAAAAATACTCGAAATCAAATTCAATATTTCCAGGTTTTCTTGTCCTGCCGTGTTCCACAAATGTGATTGACATGTATTCACTAATTTCTGAGTTGCTGGTTTTCTTCCTGTTGAGCTCCATCTCCCAACTCCAGTCTCTGGTTTATTTCCAGTGTACTCCTAGTTGTTCTAGTCGACTCCTATTTTTTTTTTTTTTTTTTTTTTGTCTCTCGAGCATTTTCCTTTGGAACACTGGGAAAGGTTTCACTGGTGTAGTGTCTCTATGAGTTTTCTCAGAGAATGTTGTTGTTTGTCTTTCGGCTTTTCCCGGTTAGGGGTTGCCACAGAGGAACTCCGGTCCACTAATGATTAGCAGTTGTTTTTTATGGCATCGAGTTGCCAGCCCGACGCCCAACCTTCGAAAGCCCGCCCATTCAATGCATGTCTTTTGAACACCCACTCGACCGCGGGGAGGACAGGAAGACTTCACACAGAAGATACTCCCAACCCAAGCTGGGAATCGAAAGGGAGAACCTCTTGCTGTGAGGCAACAACGCTACCATTTTATTGGAGAATAACGAGCAGAATTCCCTTCTGTTTAGCTCACTTTTTGGTGGACAGACTTTTGTATTTCCTTCTTAACATGTACTGCATTAAAAAATGACTGATCCTACAGGAAGAAATATTCCGACGATGGCTGGATACAGCAGCTCGACTCACACCTGCTTCCCGACATTCCCTAATTGCTGGAATAAATTTATTCCTATTGTGTCTGGTGTACAGCGAGTAATCATTTTCCACAAGCAGTATGCTCTTTCTTTTAGCACTTTGTTGTTCTTCCACAGTTTTGTTAACAGTCCTACCAGCAGAAAGACTTGAGTTGATCTTTAATATTAGAGGTCTTGGCTGCCTTATCATAGCCAGGTTTGGAGCATACACAAGATGTGCCCTTTCAGTTAACAGCTCATGCTGTGGAATACCAGTCCAGTTGCTTAGTCTGTTCCTTCCAGTTTCCCTGGTACAGCAGAAAATATCTGTTTTTCCTACATGCTCTGTCCTCTATAATTATACCATTTTTTAAACCATCTCTTCTTGAGCAGTGTCATATTCAGCTAGCCTTTTCATTTCATCCTCTGATTTTTTTTTTATTTTTTTGCAGTTTATCAGCTCATCTGACTATCTGTTCAGCCTTTTGTTTGATTTGGTATACTCGTTCAGTGTTTAGTTTATTTTAATCAGCTCAATGCATGTTTGGCACTTTTTCCTCTAGATCAGTAGGTCATGTCTTGCATCAAAGCTGAAGCTTGAACTTTTTTTTTGCTGCACATCTGCAGGGTTATTCCCAGTCAGTGTGTGCTTCACACCTTTTGTGATTGATTTTCTTTCAGGTTCTTTAAATTTCTTCTTTGCTGACATCCAGCAATGCGCTTACTAGCTAGTAACTGAAATTTACCCAAAAAGACAAATTCAATGGCTCTTTTTTTCTGAGTTTGTTTTCACAGTGGGTGAGCTGAAATTAAGGTTTTAACTGAGTGTGCAACAGCCTTGGTAGTCCTGGAAACTTCCTTGTTGATTTATGCATCACCATTTTTATCTCTGCTCTTCTATCTTTGCTGTTAATTTTTGAGTCTCATCTTCCTCCAACCATGACTTAAGTCTTCCATAAATATTTCAATTTGTGGCTATTTTTGGTCTCCACGTTCCTCTGCTTTATTGAAATTTTCCAAAATATCTCTTGGTACTGCTGTAGGGTTTCCTAGTTGTTTTTCTTGTTTTAGATTGCTTAAGTTTGGTGACACTATCTGTTATCATTGTGCTGAAATTTTTTGTGATCTAGAGTCATCAAAAAATGCTGGCTTAACATTGATATTTTTGAAGTCATGCATATTATCCCAGTAGTCCCATATTTTCCCGTTAGTGTTGTGCATTTACTCCTCTTCACTTCTATCAGATTCCCCTTACTATGTATTACTTTAACCTCCATTAGCTCTTCTAAATAATTCCTCTGATGTTGTCAGTCTTCATCTATTCTTGACTTGTGGGTTACGGTTCCAATCTTCGGAACCGATCCAGCCGATTTATAGCTTGCATCAGCCAAAAGTCTCTCGAGCTGCAAATCTACCCATAATGACCCTCTCCACATTATCCCACATCTCGTTTGCTCCTGTTACAATAAGATACGTCAGCCGATTCCTCTCTCATAGCCAAATAAAAATTTTTATATTTACTCATCTCTAACTAAATTTTGTAATCTTTACTTCCCTTTTAAATCTTTGGTTTACTCTTTGTGTGTGTGTTATTCCCCCACCATTGATAATTTCCCTTCTACCATCGTTGGTGGTTTTCCCTTTTCCCCTCTCTCTCTGTCACTTTCTCACTTTCTCTTTTACTGATTGGTAATCTGTCTGCCATTGTTGGTAGATTTTGTTTCCCTTCTTAAAGTGTGACTGAGTTTCCTTTATTTGCTTTCTTCTCTGCCTGTCAGTCCCTTTTTTATCAGGACTGTGGCAGAAAAACCTAAAAGCTCTACTGTAGGCTTTAAACAATGTACAGAGTGCGGGAGAAAAATGCCAAACTCTGATAATCATGAAAAATGTGTTTACTGTTTGGGTGTGCCCCATTTGGGTGTAGACTGTTCCATCTGCCAGGATTTCAGTAATAGAACTCTGGCAGAGAGGAAAAGTAAGCTTATTCTCAAAGGGCTCATTAGAGCCCCTTTTGAGGAAGCCTTGTCCAAAGCTGACCAGTCTCCACTGGATCAAAAGTCTTCCGTTCGGTGCTGACCTCTCTTTCGGCACTGAAACACAAATATGCTTCTGAAGGTTCCTCTATGGCGCCAAAGTTAAAAAGCTTTCGGAATGGTCTGAATCTTCCGCATCGAAAATCTTACTGATGCCTTCGACACCAACCATGACACTGTGTACCTGTGATTTCTACTGCTCCTACTATAACTGTGATTCTGACACTGGTGCTTACTGCCACGCCAGTGCTGGTTTCCCCTATGGTACGGCAGACTGTGCTGAAGTTGGATACACCTACGGAACCCATGACTATTACTTCTCCCTCCTTGGACAGCTCTCTAGTCCTTTCATAGAGAGACCTGACTCTCCTGGGTTGTCCATTTGCTCTACCAGAAGTCTCTCAGAAGTTGATATTGTTAGGTTGACTGCGACGGCGCAGTGGTGCAGCAGTGGCATTGTCGCCTCACAACAAGATGTTCTCCAGTTCGATTCTTGGCTGGGCAGTGGTGCAGCAGTAGCGTTGTTGCCTCACAGCAAGAGGTTCTCCAGTTCGATTTTTGGCTGGAGTGCCTTCTGTGTAGAGTCTGCATGTCTTCCCTGTGTACGTGTGGGTTCCCTGTGTACGTGTGGGTTCCCTTCGGGTGCTCCAGTTTTCTCCCACATTACAAAGACCTGCATCTGGAGCGTTTCTCCCTGGGCCTCTGCTGAAAATTGGCTTTGTTTCAAGTTGAACTTTCTGTTAAATAGAAAATAAAAAATAAATAAAACGTTGGTGGATCAGATCCCGACAGCCAGGGATCTTCCCTCATCTTCTTAACCCTTCTCCCTTCTGGTGGAGAAGGTTAGCCACCTTTGACCCCATTTTTATTCTGCTCCTGTGATTTCTGTGCAGGCTGTAGAGCTCTCGACTCCAACTACTCGGGTACTGATGGCTTCTGTGCTGACAACGTTTTGTCTTTGCCAGGTCTGGCTCAGGTTCCCTCGGTGTCTTTTTAGCACCATTGGGTCCGAAAGGTTCGAGCTGGCCCAAAGTTTTTCTATGGAGCTGTTCGTGTCTCTTTGGGCTGTGCCACCAGGGGGCCTGTCCTCTGTTCCGGTCTGTTAGGTGGGTCTCCCGGGGCGAGGTGTAATCCTGGTTTCGAGTTTCTATCTCTGTTCCTGTCTTCCATCCCCTCTCGGGAGGGGGCGGGGCCTGCCTTTCAGGCCATGGAAAGAGCTTTGGTCACTGCAGCGTCTCAGGTGGCTGCTGTGGTACCAGAGTCTTCCCTTGTCACCCCAGTTCTTTCTGTTCTGCCACCAACCTTGACCTCTGGACAGCGAGCCCCAAGGTTGCAAGATTTGCCTGCTAAAAGAGTAACATTTTCCAAGTCCTCCTCAGATGTTCCCACTGAGGCGCCTCCTCGGAAGAGACTGTAAGAGTAAACACATTGATTTTTCTGGACGAATCTGTCACAGAGGAGACCTATTTCAATGGGGGAGAGGGTTCCTCGCAATCGCCTCCAGAAAATATTTTCTTTGGAGACATTTTTATATCCTAAAACTGAGGGGTGATTGGAAGTCCAAAGACCCTTTCTCTGAGGAATCCATGTACATGCAGGCCTTTGGTGTTCGCCCGTCTACTTTCTGGGTGACCCCACCTGCTGATGACCTAATTAGGCTAATCGCTCAGTGGGCTTGGAAGGCCCCTGACTGTGTAGAACCAGTCATCTTGACAAGATTCTTTTCAGCTTCTGAAGATCATCCACATTGGGCAAAGGGCTTAGTAGGATGCCATGGTGGTAGCATCCACCACCAAGAAAGAGCTGGTAGCATCCACCACCAAGAAAGCGCTGGCTGAGGAAAGTTCTAAGGTACATTCTGCTAACCGAGAGTCTAGGGCAATGGACAGATTTGGGAAGTGTGTCTATGCGTAATCAACCTTCTCCATCAGGTCCTTGAACTTCTTGGCTCATTTTACTAGACTTCAAGAAGATCTGGTACGGAGCTTTTGGATACTCTGGTGGGAGCAGTCACTGAGGGGTTACAAGAAAAGTGGCCCCCCAGTTAGCTACCCTGGAGTCTTATTTCAAATTCATCCATAAGGCTCACAGCGCATGCAGCCAAAGGGGTGATCAGGTCAGCAGGTTCTGGTGTTTCTATTTGACGACGCACTTGGATGCGCCCATATGGGTTTGTGGAACCATTCAAATCTTCCTTCGTTAATGCTCTCTTTGACCGATTCTTTTTGGACCCAAGGTAAAGGAAACTCTATCCACGTGTAAAAAAGATGGAAAGACTTTGTCTGCTGTGGGTGTGTGTTTTTCCACTCCTCAAAGATCCTACTCCAGAAATCAAAGGAGTGGTAAAATGTGGTTCAAAAAGTCCCAGAATCCTTTCCAGGACACACGTGGTTTGGACTCTCTTCGGGGCAGAGGGGGGAGTTACAGTGGAAGACGCCATCCTAGAGGCAGGGGTGGTCACAGAATCCACGTTCCAGGGAGTCCTCCTGTGGTCAACCCTACTAGTGCTCCTGAGAGGGGGCCCAATTGCTTACCTCTGGAGGCAGTTTAGGGAAGATTCTCCTTGCACCTGAATGCCTGGCGATGCATAACCACCCATGCCTGGGTGCTAAGGGATCATTTCCAGAGGTTATTTAATTCCCTTCACAAGAACCCCAGCAAGACTCCCTGATGATCCACCCAGTCAGAGAGATCAAGCAGCATTCACAATACAAAAGCTGCTACAAAAGTCATCCATGAAGTCCCACCAGACCAATTAGAATCTGGATTTTACTCCAGATTCTTTTTAGTGATAAAGAAAACTGGGAACTCGGGACCAGTTTTTGGATCTCAGTATGCTGAACAGATTTGTCCAGCAGTCAAAATTCCAGATGATCATGGTTCAGTCAATTCTTCCCCCTCTTGGAGGAAGAGGATTGGATGTGCTCTGTTGACTTTCAAGATGTGTATTACCACATAAAGGTGGACAAATGCTTGAGAAAGTTTCTCTGCTTCCGGCAGGAGTCTGTCATTACTAGTTCAGAGTGTTGCCCTTTGGTGTTACCAGAGCCCCCAGGGGTGTTCACCAAATGCATGTCAGCATTTGCAGCACACTTGAGGGTGCACAGATTCTGACCGTTTCCTTACTTAGACAGCTGTCTTCTCACTGCTTTCACTGGATGTCTACTACTACCACTACCACCACCACCTATGGACTTCATTCTGGAATTATCCCAAAAATTGAGCATCAGTCAGTCATGCAAAATCTCAACTAACCCCTTCTCCGGACATGGAATTTATCGGAGCTCTCCTCAACACTGTATCTTATATGGCATCGCTTCCCCTACACAGGGTGCAGAAAATACACCAACAGGACCATCCCCTCCTTCGCTCAAATAAAGTACCAGCACAGCAGATCCTGGAGACATTGGGCTACATGGGAGCAGCGATTACATTAGTTCCAATGGCAAGAATTCACATGAGGCTTCTTCAGTGGTTACTTGCAAACCAATGGTCTATTCTAACCCACCCCATGAAGAATTTAGTTTTCATATCCAGCAGATGCAAGAATGACCTAACCTGTTGGATGCAGTCCAAGGATATTCTTCTGGGCCATCCCTTTCTTCCCTTACAGCCTAAGGCTATAGTGACCACAGATGCTTCCCAGATGGGGGGGGGGGGGGGATGGTCCAAAGCACTTGGTCACCCTCCGAGGCCATCTGCATATAAATGTCCTAGAGCTAACAGCAGTGCTTTTGGCATTGCAAGTGTTTTACACTGCCTTACCTCAAGGGATGAAAGCTGCTCAGTTAAGGAGGAATTGTAGTCTGGTACATCAACAAATGGGGGAGGGGGGTGACCAAGTCCTTCCTACTGTGTTGAGAAGCCCTGTGTGGCAGTTGACCAGAACTTTTAATCACCTTCTGATAGCAACTCGCATCCCAGGAAGTTCAAAACGTGAATGTGGACAAACTGACCAGATGCATATTTGTGCCTTACAAGTGATCTCTGAACTCCAGAGTAGTGAAGTAGATCTTTCTTCGCTGGGACCAGCCTTGCTGCAACCTGTTTGCTTCACTCCTGAACAACAAGTGCAGAAGCTACTTTGTCTTAATTCCCCCTCGGGGGCGAGTCCCCCAGAGAAGCCCTTCTCCACAGCTGGCCCCTGGGTCTCCTTTATGCCTTCCCTCCCTTCTCTTTGATCTCTCTTTTTCTCAAGAAATCAGCTTGGTTGAGAAGCAAAGTGATCTTCATAGCTCCTTACTGGCCTTGATAGATATGTTTTTTATTCCTCTGGCTTCACCTACTTCACTGCCCATGGATTCTGGACCCAGTTACAGACCTTCTGCCCACACCTAGGGACTAGTGCACCCCAGTATTCAGGATCTCAAGCTGACTGTTTGGTTACTCCAATTCCGTTAGTCAGACATAATAATAATCCTTCTCCCATGTGATACATTTTACTGGCATCCCATAAACCGTCCACCAGGACTTTCTACATTAATAAATAGAAGAGATTCTCTATTTGGGCTTTTGATTAATGGTCTGGACCCCTTTTCAGTGCTAGTAGAAAAAGTTCTGGAGTTTCTAGCTCCCATCTTTGGTAAAGTACCTTCTGCCTCTACAATGTTATCCTAGCAGCTGTTTCAAATTTCCATAGTGGTATCGGGGACCAACCTTTGATCTCTCACAGGCTTTGTAAGGTTTCTTAAAGGCACCATCCATTTGAAGCCACCTTTCAAAGAGTTGCTACCGCCATGTGACTTGACCTGTTGTATTACAATCACTTACTTCATCTCTGTTTGAACCTGCAGCTACCTGTGACTTAAAATTCCTGCCTTGGAAGACATTACTCCTCATAGCCATCACTTCGGGAAGACAAGTCTCCAAATTGCAGGCTCTGTGCTCTAAAGCACCTTATTTAGTTTTCCATAAAGACAGAGTATCACTCTGAACAAACCCGACCTTTCTTCCTAAAGTGATTTCAGACACCAGTATCAACCAGTCCATAGACTTACCTATATTTTTCCTGAATGTTTCTAATAAAGGCAAGTACTGCCTGCATCTTCTGGATGTGCATAAGCAATTACATTTCTATCTGGGTAGAACTAAGCAATTTAGACAATCAGAACAGTTATTTGTATTCTTTGCAAGTACAACTTTGGGCAAACCTGTGTCTAAGGTTATTCCTGTCATGATGGTTAAGGGAGTGCATATCTTTCATGTACACACAACAAAAGCTAAGACTCCTGTGCCAGTGAATACCCATTCTACCAGATTTATGGCAACTTCAGCTGTTTTTCATTCTAAAGCGTCTGTGTCAGAAATTTGCACAGCTGCAGCATGGGCTAAAGCACATACCTTTATTGCTCATTACAAGTTAGATATGGTCTTCAGGGGGAGAGCCTCCTTTAGTTCTGTGGTTCTCAGGAATGTTCTAACATAGGGCCACCCAGGATGTGAGGTAGCTGGGGACTTTGTCCCACAAGTCAAGAATAGATGAAGATTGACATCCGATAAAGAAGGTATGTCTTACTATAACATTCCATCTGTGCTGTCTTATCTTCATCTATCATTGGGTCCTTCCCACCTGCCCCCTCTTATAGACTTCTGGTGGAGCAACATCCTGCCCTGGGTTCTTATTGTTAGGGATGCCTTGGACATAGGACCAGTCTTTGTGCCAAAAAGTCTCCACAGCACCCCCCCAACCCACTCTGTGCCTCCATCCTGGTCTAAATACACCATCAAGATTACTGGAAAAGTGACCCTGCTAGAGCAGCACCCTAGGCTCTGCCTAGTTGGCTTATGCCCAAGGCCAGCTATGCTTGGACAAGGTTTCTAACGTATTTGCCTCTTCTTTATCTGATTGAAAACTCGATTTGAGGTAATGAAGAGAGGGGCATTGTGGGTAGACTTGCAGCTCAAGAGATTTTTGGCTGACGTGAGCTATATATTGGCTGGATTGGTTTAGAGGATCAGAACTGTAACCCATAAGTCAAGAACAGATGAAGATCAACAACACAGATAGAACATTATGGTAAAACATAACCTTTTATTACTACTATTTCCTCTTTCCTTATATCTAAACTATTTTAAAACTTTGTTTTTATACCAATCCGTTCTTTTACGAAGGGATAGCTAGTATAGCTAGTATCTTCCCTAACAACTATCAGAAGTCATTTCAATTACTTATTTTTTAAATTGCTTTCATTTTAACAGGTAAGTAGTAAAGTGCTAGTGTCTCATTTTCATGCATTATCCTGTGTCAAAATGTTCTCAAATTAAATACCTATGCTCCTGTGAAATGTAATGTGTCTCTAGCCTAGCCCAGCCATTGTACATTGGAGAATATGTAATTGAGTTTCTATACAAAATTCACATCTTCTGTACCAAATATAAATTTCTTTAGAACTCTACCCTGTTTTGTTAGATTTTTCTTTGGGTCCCCTGATACATCCTCACTATTGCAAATCAAATTTTAGTCCCCCACACAATCTGCTTTCAGCAGGGAGTATTTTTTTTTCCTCCCCAAATTTTCCTAAGCTGCATAATAGCAGTTTCCGGTGGAGTATAAATACATGTAAATTTGATCTTCTTTCCTTGCCAGTAGTCCCTTAATAACATGCATCTACTGCTGTTCTTTTTCCTTCTTCTATCACTGGAGCCCCTTAAGCATTCAGTATTGCCCCTTTCTCATTTGTCACTGATATTCTGCTGAATGTCCACCCTGAAATATTTTTTGTCAAATTCACATGTTCATGTCTATTAAAATCTGTCCCTACAACAGTGTGCGTCTCCTGCTGCACAGTTGCTTTTTGCACCCTGCATTTCTTAATATAATTCCATACGCTATGCTTTTTGTCTATGCAGTAAGGATATTGACATTTCATGATCATATGGGCAGTGTAGCCATTATGATAGAAAGTTATTGCTCCCATCTTTTACACATGACAGTTCTTTTGAATCTGTGTTTCCAAAATGTGGCTTATAAGCACAGTTTTGCATGCTAATCTTTTAAACCTATGTAACCTTTTTCAGTACCTTTGGCTTAAATGAAACAAAAAGCAACATTTTCAGGACTCACCTCACCTTTCAACTTGGAACAAGTACTACACAAAACTGTGTACCTATGAAGCTTGCCCCTTCAAGTAGGAGTAGTTGCCATAAATTGACAGCTGCATCCACAGGCGCCAGCTCATCTAATATGAAGGTTGCTCATGCCAAAGTACATGTTACAACCTGTGTTCCTATGTAAACTAAATGGCATCTGTTCTTTTGTTATCTTTAGTCCTTTTCCACTTGTGAAAAACAGCATGCATGCTTTCTGTAAATATTAACTTTTAGCCTTAAATACACACTGTTCTATTAAATGCATTAAAGTCTAAGACTGCTGGGGAGATTGCCACTTCTTATTCAATTCACAGAATTTGAAAATGTATTTATTTTTCACTGACCTGCATGCTGCTGTACCTTTTTAAATGCATGTTTGTTTGCATGGAATGCTCCGAACTCCCAAGATTAATTGATTGCTTGTGCAGACAGCAGTGATAAATAACAGCTAACAACTTTGCAGGTGTGAAAGAATCTTAGGTGACCATCATTGGAGATGCAGTGTAGGACTTCTCCTGACCAGCTACCTGCTTTTGTGGAGGATCATTGTATCCCACTGAGCATTTACTAGTAGGGAAAACAAGCTGCTAATTTTGCAGGTGAAAGAAAGCTGTCATTTTCCATGTATTTCATCATTTTATCGTAATTGTCATGCCTGGGTCATTACTATCTAAATTTTATACATACGAGTATATTCTAACACGCCACCCCAGCAGCTGAAGATCACTACATTCAACTTTAACTTGCTTCTGACCAGCCTTTCTTATGTTTTTACAGTGTAACTCTTGCATCTTACAACAAAAAAGTACTTGCATGCATTAACATATTTAACATATACAGCAGTTGCTGATAAGACTCTCCTCCCCCATTTAAAATGCCCCTGAATGCATGCTATGCAAAACAGCTTTACAGTATAACATGCAATCTAAATTGTGAACAGTTTTATACAAATATTAAGAGCAACTTGGTTAGTGTTCTTCTAAACATTAATGACCTACAGAAGGTTGTAAGCTTTACAGTTCACCCACAGGTTTAACAAAGTTAACAGATTTCCAGTCCTTCTCAACCACTTTTACTTGCAAAGCTGTATGTCACATGGTTATTGTGGGATGGATGCTTTGTGTTCACTAGTTTTGGTGTTACTGGCTTTCCTGATCATCTCCTTCTCCCATCACCAAGTCCAGTGTACTCCTGATGCTTCCAGCGATGATCAGTGATTTTTTTCTGTCTGTCAAGCATTTTCCTTTGCAAAGATTTCACTGGCAGTATGATCTATTGGTTTGTCAGAAGAACGAGAAACGGTTATTTTCAGTTTGCTAGATCACACTTTATTGGATACATTTCTTTTACTTACTTTGCCTGTCCTGCATCAAAAATGATACTGATACAGCAGCTTGAGTCTTGCACCTACCTCTTCACATTACCCGATTTGATTTCTGGTATAAAATTGCTTTATTTCTGCCTGGTGTACAGTGAATAATCATTTTTTGTACTCTGTCTCCCAATGTTTAATAATTTTCATTGCTGCCAGAGTTTTGTCAGGATCAACTCTTTCCTGTTGTGATTGCATCTTTTATGATACAAGTCTTGACAGTTTTCTCATAGCCAGGTTTGGAGCATAAACTCAATGTGCCCTTTCAGTTAACAAATCCTGCTGTGGAACACCAGTCCAGGTGCTTATTTTTACTTTCATAAAAGTTAAAGTAACCTATTTCTTTAGTTTCTTGGGTACAGTACAGTTTTCTCTGTGCTCTATTTTTAATCCTGTTTGAAACTGCTCTTCTTGAAGCCTTGTGCTCAGCCAGACTTTTCAAATGTATATACTATGCTAATGATCCTCAGGGCCTTTCCTTTACAAGTCTAGTCTGTTAACTTAACACAGTTGTGTCCCTAGGTATCATGGGCATTTATTACACTGGAATATGTTAGGATGTTAGGAAGTTTCTAAAGCTTATGTGTATGGGAGTTATATTATTTTGGGCATAGTTTACGGTCTGCCTTTCTTTTTAGAGACGTGGGGTCTAGACCTGGGGTGAATTTCTGATTTCTCATCCATTAATTAAGGTTAAGATTAAATAGGGTTAGGGATGGACTCTGCTTCACATGGATGTAGAGTCTGTCCCAGAGCATGGGGATTCTCTGTTTCACCAATATTTCCTATTTATGTTGCAAGCAAAAGCTAAATCCTTGGATTTAGTGATTATAATCTTGTTAGTTTTGCAGATGTGCAAAAGGCCCATCGGAGCATCATATTGAGGATGCCTTGTATGCCAGCCATAGATCGCCTTTTAGTAACCTGTAGGAGACAAAGTATAGAGATGAGGCTTTAAGGTGATCCATATATGGCAGTGTGTTTATACTATAGATTCTCTTCATAAGGAATCTTTGTGGGCATTCCAATTGTTGCATACATGTCTGGTACATGCCTAAGGGGGCATTATACTCAATGATGAGTCTGAATAAAGTAGCACTATGACTTCTTGGACCTAGTTGCCATGCCCTTATTTATAAGTTGGGTGACATAGAATGACTTTCTTACTACCTTGGCCACAAGTTAGTCAAAGCCAAGATTACTATCTACATGTGTTCCCTGATTCTGGACTACTGGGTAAAGTGTTGGTGGTGTCTTGTAGAGTAATTTGCTAGGTTGCCTGTGTTTTTTTCCTAAAAGGCACTTTAATGCATTTCTTGGCATTGAGTTTTTATCTGTGACTTTGGCAACAGTTATTGTCTGTGTTAGAGCCTCTGGTAAGATGTTTGTGACATGGGGTGAGTCTGTGATGGCTCCATATTTGTAGTAATCTGTCAACTTGGTCAGCCAAAGGCCCTTGACGTTCTACTTTATCTTTGAGAAGTAGATGCTTAATAGTAGCCATCCCAGCAAGGAGCCTGCTGGTGACCTGCCTCTTAGTGGAGGTGGTCTCACTAAATCTGACTTCCTGAGTCTTGTCTGTGAGCCAGCTGGCAATCCAGCAAGTTATGTTGGTTTATACCCAGTTTACTGAGTTTATTAGCTATACCCAAGTGAGTAATTGGATCAAATGTCTTAGCCAAGGCCAGGTAGGTGGCTTGTACCATTTTCCCTCATGCAGTGCCTAATCCACCAGGCTTAGTAGTCATGATCTTCCTTTGACAATGCCAAACTGGGTTGGGTTTCATGTCTGAAGATTGCCTATGTCTTTGATCATTTCCATGATAATTTGTTCCATGGTTTTGCATAGTGCACTAGTTAGACTGAGTTTCTAGTTTCTGGGATTGATTGACAGTCCACCTCTGTGAGGTGGGACGGTGGTTGCAGTCCACCTCTGTGAGGTGGGATGGTGGTTGCAGTCCACTTCTGTGAGGTGGGACGGTGGTTGCAGTCCACCTGTGTGAGGTGTAAAGCCTGTTTTGAGGTTATAGTTGAAAAGTTACTGAAGTGGTCCGGACAGGTCATGATTCAAGCTATTTAGGAGACTTCCTGGGATATTGTTGGGCCCCATTAAGGCAGTGTGTTTGGCTTGAGTGAGTGTTGCCAGGACCTGCTCCCTGCTAATAGTTGTGGGGGCTATCCTGGTAGGTATTTAGTGGAAGGAGGCAGGGGGAGTGGGCAAGGTGAAGTTTGAGTTGAATTTGTCAGCTAGCAGATAGCTATGTCACTGTGCTCATTGAAGATATTCCCACTGACCACCAGTTCAACACACTAGTGTGTGCTATCTTTGAGGTTATGGACATAGTTGTACAATGCCTTGTAGTTGTTTTCAGCCTGCGAGGCTATCTTGACCTCATAATTGGTCTTGTTAGACTTGGTCGTCCTCATAGTTTCCTGTCTAGTTCAGTTAGAAAGCCCTTATCAGTATGGGAGTTGCCCTTCCTGATTTTAGTCACACATGTCTATGTCCTCCAGAGTGAGGAGAGCTTGTAGGGTGTGGAGTTTCTTGTTTAGGCACCTAGCATTGAGCAGTAACACCTTTAGCATTTTTTTTTTTTTATAGATTTTATTTGCTACGTCAGAAATATTGTCATTTTGGCATTGTCTAAAAATGCTCTTGGGGGTTGATAAAATTTTAGCCAATGCTCTGAAGCTTAAGGGGGGCATGTACAGAACATCCTTTGCAATGTGGTGTGTTAACCACGTCCTACCATGTTGGCACATGTTGAATCCTGAAATTTCATTAAACACTCAGGAGGAAATAAGGATACCAAGGCTTTAGCATGTAACTACTTTAATCTCCGCTTTCATCCAATAAGTAATTGCTGTATTGCCATGTTGAATGCTCATCAGGAGAAATTGTTGCGGAAGGAGTAGTGGAAGCTAGGTTAAGAAGGGAGGTGATGATTAGTGATCAGCAGTATGGTTTCATGTCAGGAAAGAGCACTACAGATGCGATGTTTGCTCTGAGATTGTTGATGGGGAAGTACAGAGAAGGTCAGAAGGAGTTGCATTGTGCCTTTGTGGACTTAGAGAAAGCATATGACAGGGTGCCTAGAGAGGAGTTGTGGTATTGTATGAGGAAGTCTGGAGTGTCAGAGAAGTATGTAAGAGTGGTACAGGATATGTATGAGGGTAGTGTGACAGTGGTGAGGTCTGCGGTGGGAGTGACAGATGCGTTTAAGGTGGAGGTGAGATTACATTAAGGATCAGCTGTGAGCCCTTTCTTATTTGCAGTGGTGATGGACAGGTTGACAGACGAGATCAGACAGGAGTCCCCGTGGACTATGATGTTTGCAGATGACATTGTGATCTGTAGTGAGAGTAGGGGACAAGTGGAGGAGACCCTGGAGAGGTGGAGATGTGCTCTAGAGAGAAGAGGAATGAAGGTCAGCAGGACTAAGACAGAATTTGTGTGTGAATGAGAGGGAGGATAGAGGAATGCTGAGGATGCAGGGAGTAGAGGTGGTGAAGGTGGATGAGTTCAAATACTTGAGATCAACAGTTCAGAGTAATGGTGAGTGTGGAAGAGAGGTGAAGAAGAGAATGGAGTAGGTGGAGAAGAGTGTCAGGAGTGATTTGTGACAGACTAGTACCAGTAAGAGTGAAAGGGGAAGGTCTACAAGAGGGTAGTGAGACCAGCTTTGTTATATGGGTTAGAGACGGTGGCATTGATAAAATGGCAGGAGTCAATCTTGACGTGGCAGAGCTGAAGATGTTAAGATTTGCACTGGGTGTGACAAGGATGGACAGGATTAGGAATAAGTATAGTAGAGGGTCAGCCCAGGTTGGAAGGGTTGGAGACAAAGCCAGAGAGGCAAGATTATGTTGGTTTAGACATGTGCTGAGGAGGGATGCAGAGTATATTGGGAAAAAGATGCTAAGGATGAAGCTGCCAGGTAACGGGAAAAGAGGAAGGCCTAAGATAAGGTTTATGGATGTGGTGAGAGAGAACATGCAGGTGGTTGGTGTGACAGAGCAAGATGCAGAGGACAGGAAGAAATGGAAACAGTTGATCTGCTGTGACAACCCCTAACGGGAGCAGCCAAAAGAAGATGATGATGGGAGAAATGCACAAGTCCATTGCATTACTTAAGGACCAGTTTAGTTCCAAATCTATTACTAAAAATGATTCCTTCGTTTTTGAATCTGAATGCAGGGAAACTGTTCCTAGTCCGTTTTTGAGTAATACAGATGCCTTTCCTGATGAGAACATATGTTTTAAGGATATCCAAACCGTACCAAGTTCTAGGAATGATCCTTTTTTCAACACCGTCAGATTATCATGTAATTTCTGCATGCCCAATTAACTTAAGAAAGATATGGCTAAGTTGGAGAAGAGTTTAAAAAAATATTGAGTGCTAGTGATTGAGAACAAGTATTTTGAAAGGTGTCTCAAGTCTCAGCATCGTACCCAAAGGCTTACTTTTTTTTTAAATGTCCTAATGGGGTCAAACATTTCAATCCTTTCTAAAATTTACAGAATTTTTCAACTCTAGCAGGCTTCAGTTTTTACAGTTATTGATCCAGCATAATAATTCTGTGATTTAAGCAATCTATTTTGCTGTGCTTAAGGTCGATCAAAAGATTCAGCGATCCTTAAGGGAAGTGCTTGCTATGTATAAAGACTTTGGTGTTTTTTTTTACTAATGTTGAGAAATTTGAATGTTTGACATTTGATCGTAAGTCTAATAAGATTATTAAAGATAGTCTCGAGTATGAGAAAGATTGGGTACGTTAATTTTGACCCAGGGTATCACAATAATAAAACTAGTAAGATGACTTGTACTCTGACCGTCTAATTTCTGACCAATAGAGATTTTAGAATAGCGTCCGGAAGTGAAGATACTTTGATCATGCTGAATCTTCCGAAGGGGTTTTGAGAGCAGCGGAAGGTATGGCATCCTAAATGCTTCATTTTGTAGAAGGAACAGTAAATGATTTTTCTCCCAAGGATAATGAAAGTAGTGTGAATCTTTTAGGGGCATGTCCAGAAAACTTGAGCAGAGAAGACAGCATTTCAAACATCAGCTAATTGATCTGGACTAAAAGAAGAAAGATAATGCACTCGATAAGGGACTAAGATATTCTACAAAAATATTTAATTTGTCTAGTCCTGTTTTTTTTTTTTCCCCTAGTTCATCTAAAAATTTTGGAATTAGGTTTGAACTTTGTGCTTGCAAGAAGGGAAGATTTTGCTTATGCTTTGTCTTTAAAGCATTTTACATGTAAGGGGTTAATTTGCCAGAGAAAATGTTTCTCAAACCCTCCACCTTTAACCGTAACCTCAACAGTGTGTTAACATTTGAAATGATGTGTGAAAGATATTCTGGAACTTTTAAGTCCTAAAGCTAAAAGCTGTTTTAATTTAAATAAAGAAGACATTAAGACATTAAAAGAATTCAGGAATAATACTGCTGTTAAGCCCGATAAGGGAAGGGGTTTGGTCATTATTGATAAAAATAACTTATTTAGAGGCTTTTGAAAAAATGTTGGACAATCCAGATAAGTACTGTACAGTTAATATAAATGAAGTTCATAAGAGTTTCAGAACTAGATCTTCATCGTATATGATTATCTGATGGAAGGTATTATCGATATTGAATTATATAATTTTTTATTGGTTGAAAAACCTATGCTGTGTGTATTGTTTGGAATACAAAGATCCCACAAGGATCTGAACCACCCGCCCTTTTAGCCTATTTTGTCGGCCTCTCATTATGCTACAGAAAGGATTTCTTTGTTACTGGAGTTTTTCAACCCACTGGTCCAAGGGTTGGGGGTCCTATATTAGGGACTCTTGGGATTTTTTGGATGAAACCCAAGAGTTTAGGCAGAATTACAATTTTAATGAAAGTAAAAACGTATGCGTGACAATTGATATTTATTCCCTCTTAACATGTATTCCACAAGGTTTAGGGCTGGAATATGTGAGAAATTTTCTAATCCTTTTCGGTGTTAAACAATGTCAATTTATATTGTGAATTGTTAGAAAGTTTATTTATTTATAAACAGATCAGAGGGTTCAGCAGTTGCACTTGCCTTTGCCAGTTTGGTTCTCAGCTGGTGGGAACATGAGATCTTTTTACCCATGGCTACCAGCTACAGAGTTGTTTATTGTAATAGATTTGTGGATGACATGTTTTTGGACATTGAGGGTATTGAAGATTATTTTTTGTTCATTAATTTGACTAAAGAATCAGATTTTCTGAAATTTACTATAGGTGAATATGGTCTAGAAGTGTGTTTCTTGGATGTGCATTTAAAATGGAATTTATTACATCATAGATTTGAAAGGAGAATTCATAGAAGAAATATCTATTATTTGAGGTATCAAAGTAATCCTCCCAAGTTTGTTAAAATAATATACCCAGAGCCCAGTTAATTAGGGCCTTGAAGATGACATCTGAAGATGGTATGTTTGAGAGGGAGGTCTCCTTTATTTTATATCAGTAAGTGGAGGGGGTATAATGTGGATATGTTTACAAAAACAGCCGAGGAAATAAGACAGAAAAGGAAGTATTGTTTTCCTCCTATATTATTGAAATCTTTCCTGAAATCTGGTGGAAAAAGCGATTTATAAATGTAACGCAGCTATATGCATCATTGATATGACTGTAGATAGTTATGATATTTGTGATATTATCAGAAATAACTGGAGAATTTTATCTGGTTAAATGTATAGGGACGAACCCTAAATTTTGTTTTTAATATTCCTACAATCTTAGGAATTTATTACAACATGATACTACCAAACTAGACAATATAGGATGTTTTTCCTCAGACTAAGGGGATGTACAAGTGTGGAAATTGCCCAGAATGTAGGTTTATACTGGAGGGCCCTTATTTAAATGTGTAACATTTTGGTTATACTGTTCAGATTTCTGGTTTGTATAGTTGCAAATCAAAAGGAGTTGTGTATGTTGGTACATGCACTGGATGTGAAGCCTATTATGTAGGTATGACTACTAGGACTTTAGACACCAGAATCAAAGAACATCTATAAGCCATTAAATATAAACATTAAGAATACTTTGTACAATCATTCTATTGAATGTTCTAATTTGTTTCCTATAGTAGAGTGAGTTCCCCTGGATAAAAGAGGAGGGTATCTTAAAAATAAGGTGAAAAAGGGAGAGAAACACTCCGGCAATTAAAGTTGGGTACCTATAGTTTTCCAGGAATAAACAGCACCATTATTAAGTGTTTTTTTAAGAGCTAGCAGATTGAAAATTTCATATGTGAAGTAGTAGTATTAAGTTAAGTGGTGGTGTATTTACATAATTGGTTTTAATTAATATCTTAATGAATGTTAATTTAAGGGGAGTGTTGATTGCTTCTTAGATTGTATAAATGTCGGCAGTACTTTTAGTTCTTTGTTCTGATGAAGTTCTTGTTGAATGAAAGCAGAGGTTAAAGTTGTTACACGCTTGGTACCTTATTTCCTCCTGAGCATTCAGTAACATTTTTGTGTTCCTGTGCTGTTTTTTCCCTTTGGTTCATTCTGGTTAGAGTTACATGTTGAATCCTCCTAGAAAGACATCAGAAACTAAGGTCATCAGCACTAACATGGACTGTGATAGAATCCTACAAACACTTGTGGCAGATCCTGGCTGCGGATAAGCAACAATGTTTTCTCCTTATTCAGTCTGATGGGTGGGGCATCTGTGTCATACAATGGAGTCTCGTATGACAAGAGTCCTGGTTAATGTTTGCTTGCCGGGTCTATATTATATTAGCGAACGCTATATAATTGACCCACAATACCTGAAAATCCAAAATGTCGAACACACAGATCAGCGAATCCCCCCCCCCCCCCCGGGGGGAAGACAATCACTGATCTGAAAGAAAAAAAAATCAAAACACAAAATAAAGTAGGGTGCTTCACCCCCCACATCTCCCCTGCTTACATATACCAACTCCGAGATCACATCACAGTGGAGGAAATGGCAAAGTCCTGAAAACGGCCCAGTGATTTTTTTTTTTTCCTAGGAAAAAAAATCGCTGTTCCATGCTTTCAGGATTTTGCCATTTCACGTAATCACACTCTACGAAACAGCGTTCACAAATTTAAGCGTTCGCCTAAATAATAGGAACACTGCTTGCCTTATGGGTTTTACTCTTGGGGCTCTACTGAGTATAGGAGTATGTATGGTGTTGCTTTTGGTGACTGCTTCAGAGATCACTGAGGTATGTGTTGCTGTTTATAGGCTTAGGAGGTCTTTGAGGTTGGGGAAGATTGCTTTTTAGTACTTCAGCATAAGTTTGTCTACAGGTGTGGTTGATTTGGTGTGTATGTGTTCTTGACAAATTTTGTTTATATAAGAGATTTTTGCCTCCAGTGAAATTATATGTGTGTCTGTCTCGCATACTGCACTTGTTTCTGTAAGATTTCAATGATTGTCTGAGAACACAAGACAATTGCTGCCTTGTGTCAGCATTCCCAAGTCTACCAAGCTGGTTATGGAGACATTTGGAAATGCATATCCATGTCTGAACCTGTATATGGATGGGCAACTATAGGTTGTACAGAAGTATCCTTGGGTGGTCTCTGTGGTTTGACACTAGACTAGGTTAGATTTAAGGGTACATTTCCATTATCGGGGTAACAAATATTTCCTGATTATGACAATCGCATGTCATAAATTATTTGATTAATGTACTGGGAAAACTGATGTGTGCTGAAGGAAACCTATAAATTCAGTTGCAGTGTAGTTTTTGTTTGATAGTCATGCCCCTTAAATGTTTATTTATTCACTTAACATTTGTTTACCGGGATAATCCGGCTGGGCAAAACCCTGTACTTCCTGATTTTGTTTAATTTTCAGACTACAGTCTCGGACTAACTAGACGGAATTGAAAAACGATTGTTCATTAGCCAAATGGGAAAGAAATGAAGCACTGTGGGCATGCCTAAACATATTGCAGCTGGTAACAAAGTGCAGAAATTCAAGTGTAATAAAATGTTAACAGTTCATAAAGAGAAAATATTACAACTCATTCATACCACACACTCGCATGTACATTCACTTGTATGCATGTGGCAAAGGCAGTGCATTACAGGTATATGTTAAACACCACTACGACCACATCAGTCTATTTATTTATTGGGGGGGGGCTTTGAGTATTGAGACTGCGATTTAAGGTAAAAAAAAAAAAAAAAAAGATATATGCACGCATTTCTTTTACTCTCCATTTCACCCTGTCTGAAAGTATGACCATGGCGTTTACCTGCCTTTTCACAGAATCTGATTAACGTGTGCCCCATGTGCATATGCCTATCAACTTTCTCTTTGTCTGCTCACACCACTCTGCATTCCCTACAACTGACTGTTTTAGGAGAAAAGTGTGGTCGAGCACATTTAATAAATAATGGCAATCATTTAAGTTGTACACTTGTTTTTCTCTGAAAAATGCATGCTAATTCACTTCCTATTAAACCCTATCGGCTTGCATTATTCGGAATAAAGCAAGTCTATAAGTCAAATGATTGTCATTATTTATTAAATGTGATCGACCGCACTTAATACATCTGACAGGAAAATAAGTGTGTGTGCACGTCAGCAGCAGCTGAACAACCAACGTTATAATGAGCGCTAGGATTCCAAACGCTCATTATGACTGTTGCCCTGGTAGCAGAAAAGTACCGATTTAAGATCTGATGGTGTTGCTGTTTAACTTGGTCTAGGTGCTTTAAGCTTGCCTGCATGCAATGGCTTTGTTTTAGCTACACTAAGTTACAGGTTTCAATTCTAATTGTAGTTGTACAGATAAATTTAGCTGAGCAATACTGGTTTGCTGGGTGGGCACTTAGTATTTCTGGTATGTGGAAAATGATGGGTGGGAAAAGTACTTAAATAGCTTGCACAGCATTCAATAACAGTGAAAGAGGAGAGGGAGGGAGAGACTTTGGAAGTCAGATTACCATAAGGAGCAGAAGCCAGAGAAACAACCTTTTAAATGTACACTGCTTTACTGTCATACCGTTAGTATTAACATTGCTTCTTTTCTCCCAGCTTTCATTTCTGTACCTATCGTTTTTGTGCAGAGTACTAAACACAGGCCTTAACTGATTAACTCCCAAGCCAGTGGGTGTTGCATCTACTGTCCTGGAGTGTTCAGATATTTTCTATATTTACTAAAATATCTTATCTACTTGGTTGTATTGTAAACGGGATATTCTACTGTCCTTCCTCACAGCCCCCCCCCCCCCCCCACCCCCTCCACACACACACACACACACACACACACACACACACACACACACACACACTGAACTGGACCTTCCAGCGCACATTTGCCTGTGTAATTTACATCTGTATTCAAACTACTGCTTGATAGTATTCTTCATCCCTTTCAACTCACCATTCTGTCTGTTCCAACCTGACAAGTCCTCCATGGTTATTCCATCCTGCCTACAGTCATAGTAAGTGCATGTGATACGAAAGTGATACGGAAGGTATACCTCGAGTATAAGTGAATTGACTGCTGACTTGGTATAGTAAAACTGATGTAGTAAAGGGTTAATTTTCTTTATGCTGTTTTTTCCTCTTTTTCTGTGTAACTATGGGAATAAGGTTACTTTATTACTTGTTTTTTACATTCCTTCTTATTTGTGCACAAGCTCCATGACACCTGGCAGATAACTAGTTTTGCACATCCCTTGATGTTTTTGGGTAACCCCAAGAACTAGCAGGCTTACTTGTAGCATTCCTGGGAGTCTGGCCAACGCCTGTATTTTGTTTCAACATAATCTTTGCTAATCACTTTAAAAGATGGGGCTTTCTGCTCAGTCAGATAGAAGCTGCACCTGTAGGGTGGATGCACTGCCCAGGAACTTTCTCCATAGAGACTCCTGCCTCCCAGTCGAAGTGTTGGCAAGGACGAAGCTTTTAACTTTATCGGTGATGTATTAATTCTGTTATGTCTTGATATACTATGATGAATTGTTTTATTTAAGTTGTACTGTGTTGCTTTTGTATGTATTGTCTAATTTTACTGTAATAAAGTGACTATTGCCTGATTTCTTTGTCTTGATCATTTCTGATCTTGTTAAAATAAATTCATTAGGCAATACATTTTCTTTGCATGATCAACAGGATCCGAAATGCTTAAGAAAAAGAATAAAGATATTGCTGTTGCAAATGTTAGAATTCTGGGATGGGATGCTGCTACCTATGGAGTACTGGCCACTGAGTGGTCTTGTATTACAGGTTTGAGTGAAAAATGGGATACGTTTAAAAAATGCAGAACTTCAGCCTATATTAACATGCTTGCAAATGGTTTTGATAAGGAAAGGGAAAGAACTTAATGCAGTTGGTATGTGGGGCGGATTTTCTTAGCCGCTTAGAGAAAACAACATCAGGAAAAGTCATCTAAAATCAGTCAAGTTGTACAGCTAGAAAAACAGATGTGTGATGTGCAAAATCAGATTGTAATGTTAGTGTCAAAATCTGTTAACAGATAAAGCGGACATGTAACAAAATGTGGCTGAAAAAGCTGCAGTATGTGGTACAGCGGTAGCGTTGTTGCCTCACAGCAAGAGGTTCTCCTGTTCGATTCTCTGCTGGAGTGCCTTCTGTGTGGAGTGGAGTCTGCATGTCCTCCCCGCGGTCAGGTGGCCTCCGAAAGACATGCGTGAATGGGCGTGCCTTAACTGAAGGTTGGGCGTCGAGCTGGCAACTTGGCACTATAAAAAAAATCTACTGCCAATCATTAGCGGACCAGAGTTCCTCTGTGGCAACCCCCTAACTGGGAAAACCGAAAAGACAAACAACAACAACATTGTACTGCATTTGTTTACATATCTGCTGTGTGGTAGTCATATGACTCTCTGGTTTTGCTCATTTCTCTTGTTCTTGCTAATTGAAATGAATTCCCCCTCCATTGTTAGTTCTTTACTGTTTGCTTTTCCTCCCTCAAGTATTTTGCTTCTTAGCCAAACTACCTGGCATACCTCTCAACCTGGAAACATCAAGAATCTGGACAAGGCCCATGAAAAATAGGTACAAATCTGTACACTGATTAACATAAAATTTGCATACTTAATTATGTAACCCCACCCGCTCCATTGGGATTGTGGGATACCAACCTTCAATTGCAAACTGAATAACAGGCAACCAAAATATGGCACCAGAGTCCCCCTGCAACCATTCCAATGTCCCATTACCTGGCTATTTTGCCCCATTTACCACAAACACTAATGTGCATACTGCTTTACTTGTGTGCCTCATTAACACCTGCTGAGTGTGGACAGCCAATGCATGTTCTTGGCTTGAGCATTAATGGATCCATGCTTATACTAGGATTCCAGTGACTCATTTCCCTTGACAACAGATGCATGAAGATCCTCTCTCTTTCTCCTAGTCAACACCCTTGGAGCACGAGGCTCCCTCCAAAACGTGATAGTGATATGTCTACTTACAGCAGTGCTGCTAGTCCAGAAAGACAGCTTGTCACTGCTTTGTTCTCCTACGAAGGACTACTGCAGTGCACATATTGCTGCATAAACAATTGGCTCTGGTAATGTTTTGGAACATGCAGTTACAACATTGAGTCTATTTTCCAAGTGTCTACATCTATGGTTATAAGAGTTTTTCTATGAAAGACCATTTCACACATTCTGAGTTCTATGCCAAAAAAAAAAGCATGTACTCTTCCACATCTGAACAGTCTTATCTGAGGACAGCAGGCAGTTTATGGTGAACATTCAGACGTTAGTCAAATTATGAGCAGAATTTTAAAACCATTTTGGAGCATGACAGGTTTTTACAACATTTTAATGGGGTGCTTCAACAATGAAGTATGTTTCTACTTGGGAATTATAACACTACCTGACTTAATTTACTTCTCCAAAAGTAATGAAGCAGTCTCTACAAAAGCACATCTTGCACCCTGTATGAATACAATCAGAAACCTTTCACTGAGAGACGATACAAATGGCATGCCTCAGGTCAGAAATAGTTTTGTTGCCTCAACAAAAGAGCAGAGTGGAAACCAAACAAGAATGCTTACTGTAATCCTGTTAAAGATTTCAAAAAGCAAAACACTAAGACAGGTAACAAAAACATGTTTCCTCTGAAAAAAATCACTTCAGTCTCTTTCTCAAACTTAGTTTCATGTGTTGAGATTATTAAAAAGAAAATGCTGTACTGAAGTGACTTCAATGTGATAGCTGTAAACGAAATAAAAAAAAAAAAACAGAGGCACCAAACAGTTCACCAGCACATGTCATAACTATATGTGTAGAATTATATTTAGCTAAATAATCAGTGAAGTAAGCTGGTTATTAAAACACAGGAATACATTTTGTCTGGAGTACCTGTTCACTTCAACAGCAAATCTATCATTATTCACACAGGACCTTTTTATGCTGAAAGCAGCAGATCAGCTCTAAAACTTTGCGGAGGCAGTTCTTTCTGTGCTGTACAACAGTAGTTTGTCTGCATTCTAAATAAAGCAAGCAATGCGCTTATTCCTTAGCTTGCATAAAACATCCCAACACCAGTTAAGTAGTTTTTAATATATTCTATCATATTGTCTAAATAGAATAGAGTGGTTTACTGTGGGGGGTTTTAGTCTGCCTAGTGGCCAATGGAACTTCAGCATTTCATTTGGAATTAACAGATTTTTTCTTTTTGCCTGAACTCGTAATCAGGAATATGACAGTGTGCCAACTGATAGCTCATTAGCATAAATATTGGCTGCAACCTCAGAGTTAAACTGGATTTACATTACTTTCTGACCAGAATTAAATGAGGGGCCTAGTTCATATAGGAACACCCTTCTAGACCGCAACAGATGGGCCTGAATGTGCTCCCTAGGCAAACTGTCAGTGTCCTCCGTATTCTAGTGGTCTCAACCAATTAACAAGCAAAGAAAAGAGGTCTCCATAGGCACCCAGCCAAAGCAAGAGCAAGCATTTGCATTAGCAGAAGCGCAAGCAAGGGCGACCCTCAACAGCCAGTTATTAAATGCAAAATTTACTGCTATTGGGATGTGTGATCAGTGTTTAGATTAGACTGCCTATGTAGATTACGTTAAGACATTTGTATAAAAGTAGTACAGGAGATTATGACTGTAGATGCTGAAATGACAGCAGGTTGTGATAAAATGTTACATATTTACTGTGCTTCTCGATTCTATTTACTTATTTTAATACTATACTACGCTTGATCTACAGTTGGAAAAAAAAACAGTCATATACTCCGAACTTTGACAAGCTAAGAAATAATTAAATATTTTGAATAAGTAAAGATTTTGTTTACAAAATCTAGCAACATATCGCCTAGTAGGATTATGAATATTAATATTAGT
Source organism: Protopterus annectens (assembly GCF_019279795.1). Taxonomy (NCBI): domain Eukaryota; kingdom Metazoa; phylum Chordata; order Ceratodontiformes; family Protopteridae; genus Protopterus; species Protopterus annectens. The sequence goes on along the minus strand of NC_056737.1, from coordinate 826,607,128 downwards.
CTTCTGAACATGCCAGTTTACAATCACTATAATGGAAAACTTATTTATGTAATGATACAGACAGCTGTTTTACACTACAGCTGACCGTTATAAAAACTGAAAGAAGTCCTTATCTCTCAATTTACAATCCAGAAAATCAACTTTAATGATATGCAAATACAGATGTTGGGGTTCAACTATGAACTATTTTCCACTTTTTTTTTGTAATGCTCAAGTGCTCCTGAACCATATATAACAGATAACATAAGCTGCATAATGAATACCTCTCACTGAAGCCAGCCATCAAAAGTAAATCCACAAAGTCCCTCTCTCTGAAGCCAGAATCCGCAAAATCTTTCACACACTCTGCAGCCTCAAATCCAAAAAGCTGCCACATAGTAAATTAGTAAATACCTTCTAGGCATCTTGCTGTTCGTGGAACCAGCAACATGCCTGCTTCTTGCAGCTATAAATTCCCTTCTGGCTTGCTGGAGTTGCCAGAAATACATGCATGTTGTGAGCTATTGCTGAATTCCAACAGGCTAGCCGGCCATTTCACGGAGCCGACGTCATTGCAAAACGCCAAACTAAATTTTTTAAAATAAAAAAAAGCAGGGGAATCGGAAATTAAGGGGTGCCACTCTGGAATCGTGGCACCCCATTACTTGGACCCCAAAACTCATTTTTTACCAAGTAATTTGAAACGGTTGGGAGGTATGCTACCCGGGTCTCTTCTCACACTGTAAACCAGCACTGGCTGTGGAGTGGATTCTACCGAAACACTTTGTACAGGCACATTAGCAAAGGAAAAGCGAGCAAGAGATACCCATAAGGCGCATTTCCTACTTATGCTAGTTGTGCTTGGTGTCTTTCACTTTTGCTTTTTCTTTTCTATAACTATGCTAAAACAGGGGGTTTCTCTATGGCTGCTCTTTGCGTGGCTCTTCCTTTCAAAACACTTCACTATCTCAATAGACTACATAACTGCTTTTATTTCCCAGCACAGCCCAGACATTCTAGCAATCGCCCAGAATCGAGGGTCAAAAAAGACCCCCCCCCTCCCCAAACTTCCATCACTTTCTAACTTCCTCCAAGTATCAGTGATGGCCGACCAGGCGAAACAGTCAGGTGGAGGCTCTCAAATTTTGTACAGCAGTAAACTTAAATTCAATAAGTTATTACCAAGAAAACTCCTACTCGGACTCTGGTCCTAACTGGATTCTACTAAAATTTCCAGTTCACAAAGGCAAACTGCTACTGGTCACTACACCATCACCTGCTTCCTTGGATAAATTCAAATCACTCATCACCAACATCCTTAATGACTGCCCCCAAAATAACACTCATTCTAGATTACTTTAGTCTCAATTATCTTGGCCCTGTTTCATCTTACAAGGCTACCTTCCTAGCAGACCTAGGTCTCAAACTCTTGAGAATCAAGATCTAACCTCAGGTCCTCCAAACACTCCACGTTTGATGTGATTATGTTGGCAATGGAGTTTGGCTATGTTTGCAATAAATGTTCTGCCACCATTACTTAGCGACCAATGCCCAATCATGTATACAGTTGTCAGCTATCTTATAAAACTGCCACCAGAGTAGCGCAAATATAGACAAGCTTGGACCCTTTCTGACAACCCACAACTAGAACTCTCCTTGTAGACCCTAACATGGCAGTTGTAAGTCTAGCCAACTATCTGTTCCAGGTGTAAGACATATTCTTCCTGCTTTTTCACAGGCTTTACAAAATCACCAAAACTGAATGGCTATCCACTGAACTCAAACCTCTTTTAGCTCTAGGATATGAAGCATGGCAAAAATAGAAATAGACCCTCACAACTGATGACCACACCTCCTTTATAGTCTTGAGTAACCTAGCCAGGAAGTCTTTCAGAAGGCACAAATGAAATCTCCAAAGAAAAAAATTACCTTTTACGTCCCCCCCCCCCCAAACACTTTTGGAAAGACTTTAACTTGCTTACAGGAAAAAAAAAACCTTGTCATGATATCCTGTCTACAAATACATGCATTATGGTACAGCAAAACTTTCTCCAGAAGATTTCCTTAGAGTTTAGCAATCTCCCCTCAATAAACTCCATACCTCCCACAGATCATATATTGCTCACTCCACCACCTTTCAACCCCCTCTTCCACTTCAAATGCATATGTTCCAAAGAAGTCCCTTTTCTACTTGAAAATATTTCCACTGATAACCTCTCCTGGATCTGACTACATTTAACACCTGGCTAATATATCACTGCAGAGAGCATTTGTGCCTTCCTGTCACCCACATATATTTGTGTCTCACACAAAACACCATGCCACAGATTTGGAAAACTGTAAACCCCTTCAAAAGCAAACCAACTAAAAGATGCATCTTACATTTGTCCAATAGCCACCATCCCATTTCTGGGCAAACGTGTTGAAAAGATAGCCTGCATCCTTTGCATCTAGCAATACCAACTGCTTTTCTCCAAACAACCTGGTTTATGACGGCAACAGTACTTTGGTCCCCAACTGATGACATCCTACTGAACTCTGATAGGCCTCCTTACAGGTGTCCTATTTTTGGACCTGGCAATGACATATGACCTCGTTGAATAATCTCCAAAACAAACAAATTGAAGTTGGTATCAGTCCAGACACTACTCCATGGTTTAAGAACTTCTTCACTGACTGACACAATAGGATCCTGTCAGTAAGAATCTGCACCTGTTACTAAAGGTGTATTACAGGGATCCATTCTTGCCCCCCCCCCCAATATTCATTAAAAAATTTCTTTCCAACACCTCCCGCATCTCCCTCTTATCCTTCATGCTGATAACCTGCTTATTTACTAGTCTGTGCATTCTAACGTCAGCATTCAATGCCAACCCCATTTGGACTTGCATGACCTCCACCAGTGACTCATAAACTACTTCTCAACCCCACCAAGATCAAAACTATGCTTTTTGGAACTCCACAGAAAATTCACCAAGCACCTGACTCTGACCATCTTTGACCAACAAAATCATTCCACTGAGACTGCTTCCACCTTCAGATGCCTAGGACAATGGCTTGATCAGTCTCAAAACTTGCATTTCCATATAGTCTGAGTGAGAGCCAGAATAAACTCCCTCCTGTTCTGGGCCAAAAAGATCTCCTCTTTTTTCTACTCTAACCAGCTAGAGCAGCCTTTGGCAAAAGACTTCTCCTTTCTCAACTTGTATATGGGCTTCCTGTTTTTGCTTCTGCATCCAAGAAAAACATTGCTACACTCCAGACTCTCTCTAACAGTATCTGCCAATTGCAAAATCAACTCTCTCTAAGCATCACTGTATCACCCTATAAAAAGCCTAGTGGCTTACTCATACAACACAGATCTAACCTATGCTTAGGATCCCAACTCCACAAACTACTCCATCTCCACACATTTACTCCTCTTGCAGCTAGACTTCATGAAAAAAAAATAGTACAAGCTGAAACACTACCGAGAAAAAAAATAGTACAATCTGAAACACTACTCAAAAGTCAAAGCAACTCTTATTACCCCTAAAACTAAACTCCACATCACTGCACATGCTTTCTCCTCTCAGGCACTTTCTCATTGGCAAAAGAACCACGACCATCAACCACAGGTTAGCAGATACTAACAATAAGGCACCGACCAGGAATGTAGTAAATCACCATTTAATCCACAGTTGTTCACATAGACTGAGCGCTTTCTCCAGGTCAACTGGCTTCATCAGAGTCCTGATGAAGCCAGTTGACCTGGAGAAAGCGCTCAGTCTATGTGAACAACTGTGGATTAAATGGTGATTTACTACATTCCTGGTCGGTGCCTTATTGTTAGTATCTGCTAACATGTGGTTGATGGTCGTGGTTCTTTTGCTTTTTTGTGGTTCCTGTATTGGAGCGGTACAACATTTTTTACTTTCTCATTGGCAATCTCCCCCCATCAACATTAAAGAAATCAACACTTCAGATGCAGAATGCATCTCAGAAAGCACTTCATCCAAATCAAATGCTCCTACTTCAGCATGGGAGATCACGTAACATACCACCTTTTTCAAGTCTCCTCTCTCAAGATTCACTAAAAATTTACCCACTTTGGAAACTAATTGGAAATTATACTCTGTACATTGCAATGTGCATGTTTAAATGGAATGTATATACACATTTTTTTCTGTGTAATTAATCTGAATTTTTCTGTTGCTTACATTCCCTATTTTGCGTTTGGGAAATGTTTGTATTTCACCTGGGGTGAGCCTGAAATTGATATGTATTGATCAGTGCACTTTCCCAGTAAACAAAAATAAATGTATAGACTACAACAGCATTGGTAGGGTTGGGTAAAAATTCAAGATGCAAGAAGCAGACTTCCTATAGAAGGAGCCAGTGAAGTAAAGCAAATATTGGAGCTCTAGTCTTGAGCATAGAATTTCGGTAACTTTAGCTTAATGTCTTGGCAGGGGCTGGAGCATACACACAGAGCAGTGAAAAAAACAGTAGCAAGGTAAACGGGCACTAGAATGCAATTTTAAACAGGTAAATCCATAACCAGAATGTAAGACTCTAGCAGCAAAACTGAAGTATAAACAGCTGTAAAAGTGATTAAGCACAAATCCTGGAAGAGAATTTGCATTACTGCCACTACTGCAGTCCTGACACCGACTGAGGCACCAGACTATGCAGAAATTTACCAGTAATGCTGTTTTTGGAAAAATGCTGTAATAAATGACTAAATGAGACTCAAATCTGCAGTAGTTCATAATTCTGCATAAATGTGAATGAAACTTAAAGATTAAGGCTCTGGAAAAGGGTCAAAATACAAACAATTAGCTTTTACAAGTAATTCTACTTATGGATATCAAAGTGTAGTATACTTTATAAAATGATACTAAAATCTTGCAGTAATAGACAGTCTTCCCACAAATGCAAATGAAGCTACAAGATTAAAGTTCCAGACCAAAGTAAAAAATGTAAATGATGACCTTTTTGGCTAAAACATGGAAAAAATCAGAGAAGTACAAAAAGTATCACCATACAGTTTACCGCCTAAGTGCAACTTAAAATATTTAAGCAGAATTTAAATAAAAAGCTGGGTTTTTTTTCTTCCCTTTCGTTGAAAACATTTATTTCTCCCACTTCAGAGCAATCCGCACACCAAGTCTGAATAAAAGACCCGGTGTTCATTTCAGCCTCTAATTTTTGCAGTTTTATCAGTTCATCTGAATAGCTAGTTAAAGCTTCTGAGTTTGGTAGCATTTTTTTTTTCATTTGTGTTCATTTAAATTCCTTCATTGTTTCTCGTGAGAGCAGTGGATTTAATTTTTTCTCGTTATTTGAAGACATCACCTGTACCAAAGATGAAACTTGCAGCTGTTCAGCAGAAAACAGTACAAGATTCTTAGCCAAAAATTTCTCCTCTGTTTTTGTGGTTAATCTTTCTCTCTCATTCTCTAAATTTCTTTTTCTTTTCTTTTCTTTCTTTTCTTTCTTTTTTGATGGCATCCAACCAGTATAATTATTTCAGTGGCTGAATTTTACCCAGACTGACAGTTTGCCTTTTTTTTTTTTTTTGGTATGGTTTCTGTTTTCACCCTGGAGGAGCTCAAATAAACCTGTGAAGTGTAAGTTTTCTCAATAGGCCTTTTCAAGAATGCAGTTTTTGATGATACTTGTGTATAATCTACATTGTCATAATACCCATGCAAAACATTCTATGTTCTATCTGTACCCAGGTCTCTTTCTTTGGGGCTATTGTTTTAATGGCTATGGTCTTATGAATTGTTCCCCCAGTAAGAGCAGCTTGGGTCTCTTCTGTTAGTGAGGATGGAGCGCCTCTTAACCATTTACAAAAGTTGCATATTTGCCATGTGGTACCTCAGTGAAGAAGATTTTAAGAGTCTCATTTACCTTAAATTCATAGATTAGCCACTAGGCATGTGGTCTAGAAGACCATTGAGGAGTCTAGCCCAGGTTTTCTCAGTTATCTCAAAGAATGAGTTGCCCAATATTGCACAGTGGGAATATGCGGCAGCATCTTGTGAACAGCTCGAAGCCTTAATCCTTTTGCTAAGCATGGCTAAGTCTGAATTTTGAGTGTGAGAGAGCCATAATACATCATGTAATGGGGGGGTACATGGCTACAGCCTTAATAAACAATTTTGCCAGGCTATTAGGACTGCTTATCAGTTATTGTGGCTACCCTTACAGATCTAACACTTGTAGACAGTTGAGTTATACAGTTGATATCACTCCCAGAAATTATAGGTTTGGATTGTAGTTTGACTCTCATCTTTAACGGATCTACCTGTGTCTGTCCTAGTGTGTGTTGGGCCTATCACATCAGTAGAGTTTTTATCATCTTTCAATGTAATAGTGTCCTGTGTTTTGAGTTTTAATAAATATGTTTTATTTATAACTGGTTTATTAAGTAAACTGCTGGTAAGAGAAGGGGTACTGCTGTTTGTTCTGGGTGAAAGTGACTGCTGGCTTAAGGGCTGTGTGTGTGTTCATTACTTTTTTAATGGCCTGTGTCCTCTGGATGTTCTTCATTCCACATTGCTGCAGTCCTAACTATTGGGTAGTCCGCTGTCCAGTCGGCCCGAATACCAAAGTATATGGCTGACGTCGGTCAGGGCGCATTAGACTGACGTCAGTACGTCAGGGTACTAATGCGCATGACCGACGTCATATCCTCAGTCTTTTTTGCCGCATGGTCCGATGCAGAAGCAATTTTGCGAGTGCAGGTTGGCGTTCTGAAAGTTTCTGAAGTCAGAGTTTCAGACCGAATCAAAGTTGGCTAAGTACCCGTTGGGAATATTTTGGTTTTTCTTGCCTCAGTATTTAACCGGATGTCAGAAAAAGTGAATAACTGTATTTCTTGTGGGAAACAGATACCTCATAGGGATTACCATACTTTGTGTATACCTTGTTTAGGGCCTGAGCACGACGTTGTTGGATGCTGCTCTTGTGCTAGATTTAACAAACGCACTATTAAGAGAAGGTTAGACTGTGCCAGGTTAGTGTTTGGGAAGCGTTGTAACTATAAAATGCCGTCGGATGCTCAGACGCCGGCTTCGGCTAAAAGCAAGATAAAGCAGCAAAGCCTAGGGTGGAGGAACCGACAGTCCCAGACGTCGGTTCTTTGGAAGGCTCAGTGGAGCCGGAGGTTTTGCCAGGTGTCTCTTTGGAGTCTCAGGGAGAGACTTTACTGTTACAGGATGTATCCTCTCAGGAAGTAGGCCAGGCTGAGGGGGCTTCTCAGGTGGCTGTTCTTCCCTCTCTTCCTAAGGTGGTTAGAGCCTCCCCTTCAGTTTCCAAGGCTTCTTTGAGGGCAGGCCAAGTTTAGCTTCTGTGGGGGTTTCTCCTAGTGCTTCAGGATCTTTGCCTAAGAAACATATGCTTAAAATGGCAGAGGATTTGATTACTATGATTAGGGGTTCTATGCCCCCTCCTGATAAGAGGCCTAGGGTGGAACCTGAGTTTGAGAGTTTTGAGCAATGCTCGGAGGCTTGAGTCTTGGCTGAAGACTTGCAGGAGTACCCTCCTTATTCTGATTCTGATGTGGATGACTCTACTCCTTCTGCTTCTCCTCCTGAGGATTTTTCATTTTCAGAGACTCTGCATTCCATGAGGGAGCATTTTAAATGGGAAGGTCAAGATTTCTCTGATTCCAGGAAAAGGCTTAGGGAATTCTTGTTTTACCCCAGCATAGGCCTTTAGCTATACCTCCTGTTTTGAATGTGGTGGAAGATGTGTTTGCAGAGGCTTCCCTGAATCCTGATTCTTTGCCTCCTGCCCCAGTTAAACCGGATAGGTATTATAGGGTGCCTGAAGCTCATAAGTATCTTTTTAAGAGTCCTAGGGCAGACCCAGAAACTGTCTCTCAGGGGCCTAAAGGTGTGAAGGCCTCAGTTGTTAAAAATCCTGTCCCTCCTGATAAAGAGGCAAGGGCTTTGGATAGATGGGGAAAGAAAGTGTATACTTCTTCCACTTTAGCCATGAGGGCGTTGAATTGTCAGTTTCACATGTTAAAATATCAGAATTATCTTCTTTCACAGTTGAAATCTAAGGTGGATGCTCTGGCTGAAGGTATTGAGTGTAAAGAGTTGCAAGATTTAGTTCATGTGTCTGAACAGGTGGGTAAACATTCCTTGCAGTGTGGTTTTGATGCTGTGCAGGCCTCCTCCAGGGTGGCTGCCACTGGTTCTGTTCTTCGTAGGCACGCCTGGCTGAGAGATCAGAATTTAGCTGAGCATGTTAAGACAAGGATTTTGGATGCTCCTTTACAGTCTGATGTGTTGTTTGGTTCGCCTGTGGAAGCAGTTTTGAAGAAAATGGAGGACAAGGCTAAGTCTATGCAAACTGTTAAAGATTTTTTGCAGGTGCAGCCTCCGAAGTTTAGTAGAAATTGGCCTGCTAAGGGATGGACTTATCCTGCCTATGATTCCCAGTCTAGGGGTAGGTCTAGACGTGGTAGGGGCAGAGCTCAGGGTACTTTTAGGCCTAGGACAGGGAGTTCCCCTGCTCAGATTTCTGGTGAGGGCAGGGGTCAGTCCTTTCGTAAGCAGACCCAATGACCTGCCTTTTCAGCTGCCAGTACGTTCTTGCCTGGCAGCACCTTTGGGAGGAAGGCTGTCTCTTTTCAAAGAAAATTGGGATTTAATTACCCAAGACAGATGGGTTCTGGATATTATTCACCACGGTTACAGGTTTTATTTCCATACCTTGCCTCCTTTCAAAGGCATGCCAGACATTCCTCCTCTTCAAAGAACAGAGGCTCACAAGCAAATTTCTCTGTTGCTCCAAATAGGGGCCATTCAGTCAGTTCCTGTGCCGGAAAGGGGCCTAGGATTTTATTCTCGCCTGTTCCTAGTACCAAAGAAGGGGAACACGTGGAGACCAATTCTGGATTTATCTATCCTCAACACTTATCTGGACATTCCCAAGTTCAAAATGTTGACGTTACAACAGCTTTTACCTCTGCTGGGCAAAGATCACTGGATGGTAACTTTAGATCTCAAGGAAGCTTACCTTCATGTGCCAATAAGACTAAGTTGCAGGAAGTATCTGCGTTTTCGAGCTGGAAATTCTCATTATCAGTTCTCTGCATTGCCCTTTGGCTTATCTACTGCGCCCAGAGTATTCACAAAGGTTCTGGCTCCAGTGATAGCTTACTTCAGGCTAAAAGGAATCCAAATCTATCCTTACTTGGACGACTGCCTGATTCTGGCTCAAGAAAAGAAGATCTTCTACAGCATCTGGAATATGTCATAGCAGTGCTAAGATGCCTAGGGTATTCTGTGAACGAAATAAAGTCCAGTCTAGTACCCTCTCAAGACATGTGCTTTCTGGGTGTGAGACTGAATACAGCAGCCCAGATGGCCTTTTTAACCCCGGACAAACAAAAGAATCTTTCCAGTTACTTCCATCATCTATCTCTTCAGTCCGGGCTGACTGCAAGGACAGTCCTTCAAGCCTTAGGGTTCATGGCATCTTGTATTCTGGTGCTTCCCAATGCCAAACTGCATATGAGGAAGCTACAATGGTATCTCAAAAATCTGTGGACACAGCACTGCCAGGATTTGGACACTGTCATTCAAATAATACCTTGCATTCAAAAGGAATTTTTGTGGTGGGCTCAGGAATGTCACCTAAACAAGGGACTCTCTGTGACCCGGCCAGAGGCAAGTCAGATTCTAACGACAGATGCCTCAGATATTGCTTGGGGAGCTCATCTAAATGGAAAGTGGATACAAGACAAGTGGCCTGCCAGACTACAGCATCTACATATCAACATGAAAGAGATGTTAGCAGTTCAGTTTGCATTAATTGCTTTCAAGGAGTTACTTCTTCCAGGGCAGGTGTTGATTCTAACCGACAACACAACTGTCATGTGGTACATCAACAAACAAGGGGGAACACATTCTTACCCATTGTGCAGACAAGCAATGATTTTATGGGAGACTGCGCTCAGTCTGCAACTAACTCTTCAGGCAAGGTTTCTGCCGGGAGCACAGAACTCCTTAGCAGATGTATTAAGCAGACAAATCATGGATCCCCACGAGTGGAAACTGGATCTTCATGTATTTCAAAATTGACAGTGTCATGGGGAACTCCAGACATAGATCTGTTCGCTTCTCCACTAAACCACCAGCTGCCAAAGTTTTGCACGAAGGGATTTCATCACACAGCTTGGAAAGTGGATGCTCTTTCTTTCAGTTGGAAAAATCTTCATGTGTATGCCTTTCCACCTCTGCCTCTTCTTCCAAAGGTGCTTCTAAAGGTCAGACAAGACAAGCCAAGGATGATTTTAATAGCTCCAGATTGGCCTCGGCAGCACTGGTACCCATTACTGAGGAGTCTGGTAAGGAAGCCTCCATGGCCTTTACCCTTGATTCCACACCTGTTGTCTCAGAGGGACGGTCATCTGCTCAATGTCAAGCTTCACTCTCTACATCTAACAGCCTGGCATATTCTGTTTTGAAAGACAGCAGGTCTCAGCTTCCTCAACAAGTTTTAAATGTGATTATGGAAGCCAGAAGACCTAGTACAAGGAAAGTGTACGCAGAAAAATGGAAGAGATTTTTGTTTTGGAGTGCAGCAAACAATTTGGAGATTACTGAGCCAAATTTGAGTGTGGCTCTTCAATATCTTACTGAGTTATTGGACAAAGGTTTGTCTTTCTCTTCCATTAAGATTCATGCTGCAGCAATTTCAGCTCACTATGATTGTGACCCACCATTGTTTTCGCATCCTTTGTTCAAGCAATTTCTTAGAGGGCAAAGAATATAAGACCCCCACGTAGAGCTCCTACTCCTGCTTGGGATCTCAATTTTGTGTTGGAGAAACTTACTCTACAACCTTTTGAGCCTGCGGCTACTGCTGAATTGAAATACTTGTCATGGAAGACTGCTTTTTTGTTGGCCATTACTTCTGCAAGAAGGGTTTCTGAGTTGCAGGCCCTTATGGCAGTGGAGCCTTTTGATTTTTCATAAGGATAGGGTATCTTTACGTACTAATCCTTCCTTTATGCCTAAGGTGGTTTCTAGTGTGGCTTTAAACCAAACTATTCATTTGCCTACCTTTTATGCAGATCCCCAAAATAAAGGGGAAAAGATTTTGCACACTTTAGATGTACACAGGCTATTGCGTTATTATTTGAGCAGGACTAAGGATTTTAGGCAGTCTCAGCAGTTGTTTGTTTCTTTTGCTTTGAGTTCAAAGGGCAAGCCTGTGTCAAAACAAACTATTTCTAGGTGGATTGGGTGTTGCATTACATTTTGTTATTCCCATCATGGCAAGGAGATTCCAGCTGGGATTAGGCCTCATTCCACTAGGGCTACTGCCACTTCCACAGCATTTCTAAGGGGGGTGGCAACTAAGGATATTTTGGAGGCAGCTACTTGGAGTTCAGTGCATACTTTCTCTAAGCATTATCACCTTCCTCTCTACTCTAAGTCTAGGGCTGGTTTTGCCACAGCTATTTTGCAAGGCATGTTGTCAGTTCCTACTTCCTTATGATTTGCCAGCCTCCCTTACCTCTGCTTTGGGATTCTACCCAATAGTTAGGACTGCAGCAATGTGGAATGAAGAACATAGTACAGTTTTGTACCTACCATAAATGTAGATGTTCGAGGATCCACATTGCTGCAGTCCAATTTACCCTCCCTCCTTCCCCTCTGTGTTTAGGGGTGGTTGTGTAGGTGAGGTTATATTCTGCTAATTGTGTATATATTGTATATATATATATATATTTTTTGGTGCAGGTATTTTGGGAGTTTTTGGTTTTTGGCCTTATCTTTTCAGGGTCTTCTGACATCTGGGGCAAGAAAAGACTGAGGATATGACGTCGGTCATGCGCATTAGTACCCTGACGTACTGACGTCAGTCTAATGCGCCCTGACCGACGTCAGCCATATACTTTGGTATTCGGGCCGACTGGACAGCGGACTACCCAATAGTTAGGACTGCAGCAATGTGGATCCTCGAACATCTACATTTATGGTAGGTACAAAACTGTACTTTTCTTTTTTTAAACTTGATGTGTTTGCAGATGTCAAAGCTGTATGTGGCTGGGCTGTCTACATGAGCTTGTCTGAGGCTGTGTACTTGGACTTTACCTCAAACTTGATCTTGTCAAGTTTAGCAGCTGGGAGGGAAAAAACTGATAATGACCTGGAAGGTTTTGTTTAACAGTATTTTAAGAGGAGGAGGAGGAAAAGCACAAACGTCCTGGAAGAAAGTGTTGGTGGCTGTAATACTTAGAGGGTAAAGACCCATAAGATCTAGGTTCGTGCAGGCTCATTTCAATCCTAAACCATTATAGACATAAACGCTTAATAATCCTGGCTAAAAGAATGGCAAAGGTGATGTCAAAAGGATCATTGTGGTTTTGTGGTGGGGAAGCAAATAGGTTTTTTAATTTATATAAATATATGATGCCTATGTAGTAAGTGATGGTGTAATGAAGATGTTTGTTTTTTTCCCCAAAAAAGCAGAAATTGAATAATTGATGTAATATTACTTAGATTATACGAATTATGATTATATAGCAATATATCTGAAGTATAATGTTATGTTAATATAGTTCAATTACTTTTATGTGAATGTAAATTTGCCTGTGTCACAAGTGATAATTCAATAAAGGTGTTGGGGGGCGGGGGGCGGGACTAACAGAACATTGATGATCCAGAGGGAAGCAGAATATAAGAAAATGCCACTGTTGGTAGGTCTTGATGGAGAAAAAGCATTTGAGTTGCCATTACAGCTCCCCTATTTCAAGGTAAACCATCCATGCTTCCCTCCCTGTTTACCTGGGTGTACTTGTTTAATAATGACAAACTTAAATTCATGCTCTGGGTTCAGTAGTACATTTGCTCAATGCATTACTAATTTTACCTTTTTTAATGTCGTACAAGTGTTGGTAAATACGCTCCTTCAGTGCTCGCTCTGTTTTTCCTGTATAAAAAGATTGGCAAACCTGACAAAGCGACATAAACAACCCCTTTAGTTTTACAGTTGAATCTTCCCTTATTATGGTAAGTGCACTATTAGAGGTAGATCCTGTCTCCTTCCTTGATCTATTTACAGTGCAGGTATTGTCCACATTTTCTCATACTATCCCTTCCTGTCATTTATAAGTGCGTTTAATATGGAAAGTGATCTAATTAGATGGGTGCTGGAAAAAAATTAGACTATAACAGATGATGTGGACACTTACACCAAATTAGGTGAGCGATCAGTTGTGGTATACAAAAAAAGTAGTAGTTTAAAGGGATTCTTGAAAAAGTCCTGCTACTAGTACTGCTCTTTGTCAGGGTTGCCAATCTTTTTATATAGGAAAAACAGAGCGAGCACTGAAGGAGCATACTACTTAACCCAGAGCATAAATTTAGGTTTGTCATTATGGAACAAGTCCACCCAGGTAAACGGGGGAGGGTGGCCTTGACGGTTCACCTTGAAATAAGGGAGCTGCATTCGCAACTTGTACTTGATGCTTTTAAACCCCTGGCTCTGAACAACTATTGCATGTCTTTTAAAGAAGGGAGTCCTTGAAAGATGGCATACTTGTGGGTATGCAACACTTGTATGTTTTTAAAATATTTATTAAATAAGGATTATGATTGTTTTATTTTCTTTGACTACTGTTTACATTAAGATCATTTTGATTCTTGTGTTTGAGTTGAATTTTTTTTTTTTTTTTTTTTTTTTTGTGGCTAGGTACACCTATATTTGTACACTTTTTTATTTTTTATATATATTTTTTATTCCACATACAGAGTACAGATTTGGTCTTTTTGGGGAGGACTGTTTTAAAATACTGTTATATGAAACATATGTACATCTTTCACCATTTACTGTATATTTTAAAATTGTGTGATAAGTATTTTCATTTATATAAGACTTTTGTACTGAGATTAATGTCCCTTTATGGCAAATAATTGTGGTTTGTAGCTTAGTTAGGGTTATTTAAATTATTTAATAGGTATTTAATTATCTGAAGTCTTGGGGGTAACCAGGATGAAAGCACTTATCTTTTACAGCTTTATGAATTTATTGTTTTTATCTGACTTTCCGAATTCCATTTTTTGGATTTGTTAGACTTTTATGCCATTTTAACTGTTTGGTTCCTGCTTTTGCTGCCTTCCGTTGTTTGTATTCTTTACTGGTTTTACAGCAGCTATGTATCCCCTAAATATAAATTGTTTGAGTGCAAGTAATAGGTTATTTATAATTTCATTGTTTGTATTCAGTCTAACTACGGTCATCATCTGACTGTACTAAAAAGCATTAGAAAGGTTATTACGTGTTGACACAATACTTGGCTCAAGTGAGGCATTAACCTGAAATCTGTTTTGAAATTACTACAGCAGAAGTATAAATAAAACTGTCTCTTCAAATGTAAATGTGCTGTCATTTGGTCATGTGACCCTGAAAACTTATATTGCAGCATTTGAATTTATTTGTAGTAGACCTGTTGAAGCAGTTTGTGAAGGGTTTTTAGTTTGTATTAAATTTGATCAAGAAAATTACCTGTGTTTGGTGAGGTCTTTCTTGTTGCACTCTTGCATTTTTGGGGTTGGCTACACATTTATCTGCTGGAGCTCTTTTTTGTGTACTGACCCTCAAAATAAGCATAGATGTTTGCATAGTTACTGAAACTGTAGTAATGGCACCACTTGCAGTGTTAGGTTTTCAGTACCTGCCATTGTTTTCGACCTACTGATGAAAATGACTGGGTCAGAAGGGTGTGCATATATTCCTAAGAAACAAATTTGCTCTTTGATTTATAAGGCAGGACAATGACCTTGTACTCTTCCATATTCAACTTAAATGTTTCGACCTACTGATGAAAATGACTGGGTCAGGAAGGTGTGCATATATTCTTAAGAAACAAATTTGCTCTTTGATTTATAAGGCAGGACAATGACCTTGTACTCTTCCATATTCAACTTAAATGTTGTTTAAAAACCTGTACTCTACATAGCCAACTACCCGTGGTAGTGGTGCTGCGGTAGCGTTGTCACCTCACAGCAAGACATTGTCGCGTTCGATTCTCAGCTAGAGCGTCTTCTGTGTGGAGGCATGCGTGAATGGGCGTGCCTTCTTTGAAGGTTGTGCGTCAGGGCTGGTAACTCTGCACGTAAAAATCCACTAGCAATCATTAGCGGACCGGAGTTCCGCTGTGGCGACCCCTATCCGGGATAAGCCGAAAGACACAACAACGACTCTACATAGCCAACTGTCATACCCACTCTGTGTCACTCACAACCCATTAGGTGTATACAAACAAACTGAAGTCTCTTCCCACTTAGCCTAGTGCTGTTCTTTTGGGGTATTTTAATGGTCTTTCCATTCTCTAGGAAATCTACACTACCACAAATAATTCTACACAATGCTTTCTAGACTTGTAAGTGCTAGCTCCTTAGAGCAACTAATTTTTGCCCCAAGTAGGGAATCATAAAATTGGATCCTCACCTATATAACTCAACTATGTTCTACACTTAAAGTTGTCCCATCATTGGTCAAATCTGACCACTGGTCAGTAATTTTCACTAATGGGGTAAAAATCAGATTTACCCTTAAACTATTCTAAGGCAAATCAGTTACAGATAAATTTCAAAAAGTCAGCAACTAAGTCCCCACCTGTGACCCTCATTTTGCGTTCTATTAACATTCATGATCATTTCTGTGTGCACCTCAAAGCATGCCTTAAGACATCTGTTCCCTCAGCTCCAACAATAGACCCCTATGTAAGCTAGCTGTGTGGTTAAGAGGAAGAACTGTGTTGTCTGTTAAGAACAAATTTAATATCCTAATCTCTAAAAATTAACTGAAAAAGGAAAAAAAAAAAGACAAAATAACTCAGAATCAGATCCTCCGATGTTAAGTTTAAATTAAAACTTTCTGTCTCTGTGGACAACCACAACATTGTTTTCAGTTGTCAGGAACCTTAGAAATAATACTCGGCAATGCAGTGTGTGAGTACTTAATACATTCTCATCTCCAGAAGATATGGCCAACCTATTAATATCTCAAACTTTATATCTTCCCCCTAACTTTCCCAAATACGTTAGCATGGACAGAACCCCCCCCCATATCACTTCAGCTTAAATCCTGAGAGCTCTCTTCCAAGGTCAAAAACGTTAGTGGCGTAGGATGAGACGGTATGCCAAGCTGGATTCTTGTTGGCGTAAAGCACTGCTTTACAAACTCTCTACTGAACCCATTGAATTTTGGTCTTTTCACCAGATTCATACCACAAAATTGGAGAAATGCTGCAGTCATCCCACTCAACAAGGAATGGAGGAAACTATAGACCTATAAGCATCACCATCCTTCTCTGTAAAGCAGTAGAGCTAGTGATTGTGGAACTTGCTAACAAAATTGTTTGGGTTAAATAAAGATGGATTCTTGGTAGACTTTGAACAAGACAGTGATGCATTGAATGCAGGCAGATAGTGTCACGCTGCTTACCTCAACCTGGCCAAGGATTTTGATACCATCTCACATGCTGGCATTATTGACCAGTTAGTCAGTCTAAATATAAATCTCTGTTACTGGCTGATAGTAAGCCAGTATACTGTTAGTGTAGGGACCACACTGTCATTGAAAGTGGTTAATAGGGCTGCTCCTTATATTATTCCTTGGGTCACTTCTGTTCAGTGTTTGCTTCTGATATCAAGGCTAAATTTAAGTTTGTGGGGGAATGCACATTGAGTTGTTAATAAACTCTCCAAGCAGATTTCCAGACACTCCAGGAGGGCTAACACATGTGTTTGATTACCAGGGGTGTATCTTCTACTTCATCGGAAGTTGTTATTCCTCTCTACTTCTCCCTTATTGGACCAGTAATACAGTATAATTCCCCTTTCCCTATACACTTGTTTAAACATGTGACTCAACTTGAAAGACTGCAGAAGTTCCTCACTAAGAGATTTAAGGGTATGTCTTCCTTGTGCTACACAGACTGCTGCCTTAAAGTACTTCATCTCTTCTCTTGTTCCTACGGACTCTTGAGAGGGGGACCTCTGCATCTCAGAAAACCTTCAGCAGCCTCTTATACATCTGCAAAACAAACGCCACTGAAGATGAGCTAAAATTCCACCATAGCAAGAATAGGACCTGACAGTGAGAGAGAGAGTTCTTTTGAAGAATCCCTCTTTTATTGACTAGACTTCTGTTGGATATGTAGCGGAATAGCTCATTGATCCCCTATGAGTAATCTCAAATGGATGAGAACGTGTAAATATTCCTGAGCGAGTCCATCAAATCTCCTTGAAAGGGGGTGAAATTAGTAGTTATTGATATTTGCAGGGTGCTGATAAATTGGGATTTTGAGAATAGGCTACAGTTGATCTACCTGATCAACAGCCTAGTATGAACCTATGAAATTACAGCATTACTAATGTCCCTCTGCTCCTATCTCTGTCAAACAAGGGCTAAAATGATTATACTTATTTTGCCCTTGTATGTTATATACAAAGTCTTTCTACAGTTCTCCTGTTTGTGTCTCTGAAAATAAAGCTGTGAGATCTGATGGCATACTTAAGGAAGTTGGTAGCAGAATGTCATCTTTTTCTGTGTGCCATTCATGTTTTAACCAAGTACTTTACCTTGGAAAAAGAACAGGACCTGTAGGCTTGATCCTTTACTTTAGATCAGTCATGCGTCACATTTATCTTGCTACTGTTTCATTAAGTATTGTTAGGTATTGCTGCTGCTATCTGTTGATCATCGTCCCATAAAGAGTCGTTGCTTTGAATTTCACTAGTGGATCTCCAGTCTTGGGGGATTCGTATCTACACGCCATTCTCTGCAAATTTGAAATGGTGCTTAGATCCAGTCATTTTCTCAGGGGCGGTCATACATACTGCTTTTCCTGATAAGAAATTATTTGATTTCATGTGCCATAATATAAAGTAGGTAATACATTTGCATTCACAAAGAGAATTTTTGTTCCATTTCAGGAATTTCCACAAACGGAATGAAGGAACAGAATACGTAGAAGAATACAGAAGATTAGATGAGCAGGAATTTCTGCAAGCAAAGTTTCCTGAGACTATAAACCGAACAGGTATAATTCTGAAAATGAGTAGTTTAGTTTTGAGATTAGTGGGGTTATGCATTCCCCTCTTTGTCTTGTGCTTTTTACCTGAAAAAAATCAGTTAAGTGTACATTAGCATGGGAGAGAATTAATGTTAATATTGAATCGTAACTGTTAACTTGACTAGTACCTTGTAGCTTTGAGTCTCTGCAGCTTGCTTATATAGTAAGTCCCTTGATTGTTTGGGCCAGATTTTGTAGCCACTTGACTGAATCATATTTTTTTCCTAGAGTCTGGTAGCATTTCTGCCACAGTTATGAATGGATGACTTGCTTAAGTGTAATACATACATTTACGAACCCAATGACCATTTTTAAATCATGTTTGGTAATCTGATATGATTTTAGCGTTATGAAACCATGTTTACCATTGTTTGCATTGTCCAAGTAGATTTATGCTTGCTTTTAGCGGCAGTCTTGAGATTTTCAAGGGTCAAAAATGAAATTATTACAGTTAAGATTATTCATAAAATTGCGTGATTTGGAGATTAGAAAGTGTTCTGTCGATGGTAGTTTAATACAAGTGTGGGTGGTAAAATTAATTCCAGGCAGCTTAGAAATATTTTTTTTCTCAAGGATTTTAGGTTCAGATGACTTCCAAAACTGCATTGAGGGTATACAACTTCATCCCCGTTTGTGTTTGATTGCAATTACTCAATTGTCATAATCATCTTGCTTTTACAGATTCATAGGTTTTGTAAAAAAAGTGTGCGAGCTATTGGCCTTCAAAACATTTGTGTATATCATTTTGGGACTTTAGTCTTCAATAATTCATCAAGCTTTAATCAGTAACATGGGTTTATATACATTAACAGAAAAAAAAGTAGTTCTTGTTTTTGTTGTATAGTATACATATATAGTCTTCTTTACAATTACCATTCACTCCAGTATTGCGCAAGTTGCTCAGTTCCCACTTTCCTTTAAGCCTCACTCCTGGTGGACATTATTCTGCCTGTATTTTGCCTTCAATTTCTGTTTTAATTATATGACAATTGCTTCTTCCATTTTCTAAAGATCATAATTTCAGTTCTTTTTACAGTATCCAGAACTTCATTTATGTTGAATAGATTTTGGATTCCATTTCTTAGTAATTGATTTTCTGGATGCTAATAACATTAAATTTAGCAAGACCTTACTTGTATTTAGGTAATTTAGATACTGCATCCCATCTTAAAATAATAATTTCCTTAGTTACAACCATTTGTTCCTTCAACATTTTTATCAAAGCACTCTAGGGAATTTTTAAAATTCACTAACTTGTTTTATTCCCAAAAAGCACCTCTCTTCCCAGTCACATCTCCAGCATTTGCAGACTAGATGAAGAAAGCACCTCAGAAATTTACTTAGAGGGGGTGTAAAAATACCCTTGCAAACACTTAATGCAAAAATCTTAAAATTTCTGGACTTTGTTGTATACTTGGTAGTTTTGGAGATTTTTGTTCCTTAAGAAAAAAAAAATGAAAAGGCAGTTTGCAAACTTTGATTTTTATAGTTCTCATGCAATATTTTGTACACCGTATTAATTATTTCTTTAACAGTGGTGGCTTCTGGTCTAGACTTAACTAAACATTCTGTACAAGAGCTGTTTTTTCATTCCCCCTATCCATTTGTGTCTAGTCTGTTATCAGTCTCTGATAGGGAAGGTAGTCTCTAATCTGCAGTCCACATTTCTGGTTGATCCCACTCTTACATTCCTCTCTTCAGAGTTGTTTATTCCAAATATTTTGGTTCCTTTGCTGATTTCCACCAGTAATTCCTAGCTCCCAGTTAATAGTTCTCTGTACTCCTCCTTGCAGGCATATCTATTTGTAAAATCTCCTTTTGCTATTCCAGTGATTGTATAGACAGAACAATTTATGAATATAATACTCTGGTGGTTGTTTTCCTTAGGGACTTGCATTCAGGATCGTAGTCTGTCTTTTATCTCTCAACCCCCCCCCTCATTTCAACACCATCCTTTTTTACTTTTATTTATGGCCTCCTGTTTGAGTTATATTTGTGAACCTTTGTGTGTAGCTCTAATGCACCCCATCAAATCAGGAACTCTCCTCTACCTTGTTCTATGGGGGAGAATATCTGATGTTGTTCTCGGCCACATAAAAATAGAAGGAACTCCCCTTACAGGACAGAGGTTGCAAGTGGGGGGGGGGTCCCTGACCGAAGCTACTGCCATCTACCTGGATGTTTTGTTACAACTTCTGGCTGAGAAGAACCTCTCACACTTAAGACTAATGTTTGTTTGTTTTTTTTTTTTTTTTTTTTAAGTAAAATCAAAACTGTTACAGTTGATGCTGACAGTATTTTCATAACAATAGATGTCAAGTCATTAATATACTGTGCTTCCACATAATTATTGTATTGAAACAGTGATTGATTCTTACAGGAAAAAAAAGAATGGCACACTAGCACAACATGAAAGAACAGGTAAACTTTTAGATATGGTGTTTAGCTATAACTTTAAGTTTAATGTTAATTGCTATAAACAAAAAACTGGTATAGCCATGGGGCAGCTATGGCCCCCTAGCCTAGTCAACATAGCCCTAGGCAAATGGGAAGAGGATTGTTTATAACAACAAAGAATACATGCAACATATCACGGTGTATCTATGCTTTATTGAAGACATTTTTATTGTGTTGAAAGAAGACAGTGCTGAATTAAAGTGATCAGTTATCTGAATCAAGCCACCAGCTTCCTGCTTTTCACCTCTTCCCACAGCCTCACCTTGGCAGTCTTAGATATGCAGATTACTAAAGACTTGGACCAAAGTAAAATTGGCACAGATCTTTACAGAAAACCTACCAGAGTAAACATCCTGCTACATAAGAGATTCCATCCCACCAGGGCAAAATATAACCTTAAGTCTCAGGGCTACAGGTTGGCTAGGATCACAACAAAAATGGAACCCTTCCTTAAGAACCTAGATGAACTTGAAAATTATTTTTTTTGGTGAGGGTTGTGATGAATGTGCCCTGGCCCAGCAATCAAGGAGCCTCAATCATCACCACTAACACCAGGGAGGTCGTCTCCTAGATGAGAGGAAGGGATAGCTAATGCACACAATAAAGTACAATTTCCCTTAAGTGCACACAGAGATCACAGTCCGTCTGGGGCTGGTTGCTGCCTTGCTCACCAGGTCCCCAGTAAGACTCCCCACTGGTACAGCTATAGGGTCCAGGTCTCAGCCTAGCTGGGCAAGCTAAAACCTCCAGTATCCTCTCTGTCCAATTAGTGCTTTGTGTCCCTGCCAAGTAGCTGACACAACACACACACACACTTTGAGATAAGTATTTATACAACTTCACAGACACTCCTGGGAAAGGCTGACACAGATTCTCCAGCTGTGGCCCTTTTACCTAGACCATACGGTAGTAATTACTGCCACCACCCAGCTAATAATATCCGCTACTAAAAGGCCCTTAAAAGGGTGTCCAATTATTACTGAGCAATATTATTATCCAATGGTAATGTGACTATATAGTCTAAGGCTTATTAGAGTGGACTATTACAGTAAACTCTATAAATATGCAATGTACTCTAGAGCCCATCTCTACACCAACCAGCCATAGGTAGAAGGCTTTAAAAATATTTAATAATAAATAATTAAAACACAAGACAAAACTACTACACCACAGAGATATCTAAGAGTTCAGAGATCACACAGAAACTTAAAATAATACAGTAGGACAGGTCTGATTTCAAAGAAAAATACCTAATTAATCTTTACTAGCTTTAACTATTCCTACAAGAAATCAGTGCTAAAACTTACATGTGAGCATAAGGCAGAGTGCTGATAAGTTGGATATCCAAGATCAAGATGCTCCCAGTCTCTTGTGAGAAAACAGTATTTAAACATTACTAACAAACATGTCTCTAAGGCCCTCCCAAATTACATCATTTTTGACACTTAGTCTGGAGTTCTCAGGCCACAAACTGCATTATTTATCAATCTAACCCTTGCCCAGAAACTTACAACAATAGAAGACATTTCATATGTATATTCTAACAGAAACTAGAGCAATAAAGTACATTTCACATCTAAATTCTGGTCATAAACTTTAGCCTTAAAACAATGGGCATGAAACCTTCATCCAGACGCACTGGAACCGAATTTGAATGTGAAAGGGTCACAACATGCTTCACTGGGCCAGGAGAGTGCAATGTTGTCACATATTTTGCAGTTCCACATTTCATAGTGTTCTTTTACACTCAAGAAAACATGCCTGTATTTTACATTTATCTGCAAATGCCAGAATTATATATCAAATTCTATTTGACTGGGCTGGCAGCCTTCGCCCATCTCTCCCCAATCGTCACAAGGGGATATGAAAATATGTTTAACATTTTGGAACCTATAATTGAACAAAAAAGTACAAATGTACCAGTACTTAGTAGGCCTTATAAGAGGGTGTTAAAGAAATCTATGGGAGAACAAATTAATGACAATTGTATATTGACTTTTACTGTATTTCAGCATAATTAATGTTATTAGACAGAATTGGGCCACAATTACTGAAAGCTCATATTTAACGGACGTCCTTGGAAAAGCTTCTTCCTTTGTGTATAGGAAAGCCAGGAACATCAAGTTGGGTTGTAGGTAGACCCAGACCACATAATACATGTACCAGTAAGTGTGGAGCTAGCTGTGCTTTTTGTTAGCACATACAGGAGGGAGACGTATTTTTCTGCCCTTATTTAAAGAAGATGATTAAAACCAACTCGTGAAGTGACTGTAACTCACTGCAGGTGTTTTGCAGGGCTAGATGCAATTACTTTGAAGCATTCTATGTGGGGAAATGCTCCACAGACTTAAGGATTTCTGGCCATCTTTCTAAAATTAGAGTCAAGTGCAAGAATAAAGCACTGGCTCAGCACCTGTCACTACACAGAAGACGCACTTGCTTTAAATTTCAAATTATTAAGCATGTGGACCTTTTGGAACTGGAAGGAGACATCCCTAATCTTTTAGAAAAATGTGAACTACTGTGGCAGCTGAAACTGAAGTCCTTTAGAAAACCAGGGCTTAATTGTTATTGCTCCACAAAAAGCTTATTTTATCTTAGAAAACTGACCCACAGTTAAAGACTACTAAAGGACTGATATGGGACTGATTAATGCTGACATTACTTATATTGTTTTTAAAAATAATTATCAAACACTGTTTACTTTTAGCACTAACGTAGTGTTACACTTTTAGCACTAACGTAGTGTTACAAAAGACATACTTTAGGTGGCTCATGTATACATTAATCATTTTGAGGGCTCTACATTAAATGCTACTTTAAATTTTAAATGGAACATTTTTGTTACACTTTTCCTTTTAGGTAGTGAGAGTTTGCTATTGCGCACAATGCGCATGGGTCTAGTCTTTTTCTGTTTTAAAGGTTGTAATTACTCTGAGTGCAGACTTGCTCACTGAGACTGTGTTTTATTTAGTTAGATGCCACGCTTTAACAGATTCCCATGGCCTTAGTGCTTTATTTTTAACTTTTGTCACTCTATTTCCAGCTTAGCAATTATTTTTGTTTTTCATCCTACTTAGGTTTTCACTTGTATATCTCTGCACATGTTTAGTCATGTTAAGATTTGTTTTTGACACACAGACCTGATGAAGTATTTATCTGATAAGAAAGATATCTGTGTTAAAAGTTCTATATTTATTTTGGTAGATTTCTAGTAGTAGTTCTTTTGTTAGTCATTTTTTTAGTTAGTTTCTTAATAACGTTTTGGATTAGTTAGCCTATACAAAGTGTTAATAAACTAGTCATAGATTGTAATTTGTCTCTAGGTTTTCAGTTTCCGTTTTAGGTAGCACAGTCTCTGTTTACCTATGGTGTTGGGGGAAGGGGGACTTGGCTAAAGGAATGATTTTTAATGCTGGTAACAGAACCACCCTCTCTAACTATTCCCTTGCTCCAAACAACCTAAATAAGGAATGTTTTTGATGCTGTTCATTGTACTCAACTAGGATCACATGTTTGTGTGTTTCAGTAAAGTATATACCATTTTTAACTGTGGACTACCTACTATTTTCCGTAAGATTATTTTGCAGTTGCAATTTACATTTTTATTATGTGAACTAATTGCATAACATAATTCAAGAAGCAAAATATCTAGTATAGATTGCATACTGCTTTTTTTTCTGAGACTTTGAAGGATACCACTGATTTCTTTTTGTGTTTTTTTTTTTAACAAAAAACATCTTTATTAAATTGGCACATATGACATAGGCAATCTTATATTTGTGTAAATGAAAAAGAAACCATATTACTACAATATTAGTTGCAAACATTATGCAGCACAGCTCCTGTTGAGGCAACTGTAGTTAGACATTATATATCTAGTCATTGTCAGTTAAGTATTACATAGCTCATTCAGTTCCTGTCTTCTTTTAAACCGCATTCCTCCTCTGCAGATCATGTTCCCACAGTTCCCATTTTTCCTATGTAGTTTGCTCCTTCCCTTTTCTAAAGATCCCAATTCCAGTTGTTACTTTCTGCATTACTATATTCACTGCTTCTAGTAAAGTTGGTTTAGACTTTAATGTCCATTGTATAGTAATTGCTTTTTTTTAGCAACCACCATAATTAGACTCAGCAAGGACTGTGTCTAGGCAATTCTGATTCTGTATCATAGCCCTAAAAGAAATTTTTCCTAGTTACACCAGTATGCAGGTAATCTTTAAAGTCAGCCAGCTCATTGCACTCCCAGAAAATGTTCTCGGTTACCTTTTTCTTCCCTATCGCACCTCCATTTGCTATCTACCTGAGGAAAAATTCTTTGGAGTCTACTTAGAGTATAAAAATACATATGTAACACACTTCCAAGCAAAGATCTTAAATCTTCTAAACTTTTTGTTGCATATTTGGAAGATGTACATATATCCCCCCATTTGTCTTTTTGTGACTTGCTTATTCAGTGTCTCTTCCCAATCCTTTCTGAGCTCCACCAATTCTTACAGCTGTTATGTAATATTTTATATGCTCTGCTAATTGTTCCTTTTTTAACTACAGCTTCTCTTCTAGATTCTGTTAAAAACTCTACCAGTGCTAGGGGCTGGAATTTATTGGAGAAACTTAGCAGACTAACCACTGCATTGGAAGCAAATAACTATAAAGGGAAAGGTAAAAATTTATTTATTTGGACTGTAGGTTAGGGATTACCTTCCCTTTCAAGAATTGATATCAGAGTATAGACAAAGGGGAAGAAATAGGGGGGTCCTAAATGAAAGACCAGCACTGGTAGAGTTTGTAATAGAATCTAGAACAGAAGCTGCCATTAAAAAATAAATAATTAGCTAAACTTTATTTCCTTATTCACCTGTTCATCAAGAAATGTATTTAATCCACCAGGAAAACAGTCTGAAGATGGATAGATGAAGCAAATTGAATATCACATCTGACTCTCTGTATCATCTGATTGCTGGGATAAACTTTCTTTTTTGTCAGGTGTACAGCTAATAATCCTTTTCCACAAACCCACTGGTGTCCCCAAATTTTAGTTTTATTATTTTAACAGTTTTGTCAGGCACAGCTCTTTCTGATGGTGTGATTCTATCTTTACTGATATCTTTACTAATATGTATTGGCTGATTTCCTGTGGCCAGATATGGAGCATGCACATGATGTGCTGTCTCAATTAAGAAATCTTGCAGAGGAGCAACAGTCTATTTGCTTATTTGTCCTTTCATATGAATCCAGTCTGTTACTTCCAGTTTGTCTAGTGTAGCAGAA